>NW_007726842.1:133002-171238 GCF_000696425.1 Galeopterus variegatus
AGAGGTATGGGTCTAGTTTCATTCTCCTGCATATGGATATCCAGTTATCCCAGCACCATTAAATATTTAATGTCATAATGCATCTACACACATTTGTACTAACCTGCATCACAACACTTTCTAAAGAATGTCCTATGCAGGGCCGGCCTGGTGGCACACTGGAGAGTGCACCGCTTGGGAGCGCAGTGGCGCTACCGCCGAGGGTTCGGATCCCATGTGGAGACCGGTTTCCGCTCACTGGCTGAGCGTGGTGCGGACGCAACACCAAGGGTTGCGGTCCCATTACCGGTCAGTAAAAAAAGACAAAAAAAAAAAAAAAGAATGTCCTATGCATGAAAAGGCACTTTTAAAATATTTTTTAAATTATTACTTCCATGAATGAATTTCACTATTACCATGTCTTTTTGTAAGCTTCAGGAGCAAAACTAGGCCCTTGGAGCCTTGTGTGAAGGAAAGATCCCAGAATCATCTTAGGATTTCTTACGGGATGCAACTCTGGCCACAGAAGTAAGTCCCTTTCAAGACAATCACTTCCTCGGAAGCACTCTCTCTTGGTTGGGAGTAGGTAGAGAGGTGAGATGGTTGTTTCCTGAACACACCAAACACTTTTGGGAATAAACCTGGCAAATTAAATGGTCAGAAGGCTGCACGCAGAACTGCTAGCTATTATTAAGGAATGGGCTCAGTTATTTGCAACATCACAAAGTATAAAAATATTTTTCTTAGGGTTCCTAGTATTAGTAAGTTAAATCTTCTTATGAAATAATTAATTTTACCAAAGGAGAGAGGGGCTCTTCATGGCTCCAAACCATAAACCTGCCTCTCTGACAAACAGTACTCACCAAGTCAAACAGGGACTGGACAAATTGAACTTCTGTGACGTGAACTACAAAGCATGGACAGCTCATTGTAAGTTGCCCTCTGTACCTGAATTTGCTCAGGCTTTCATGTGGGTACAAGTTCACAGGAGCAGCTATACCTCTAGTTTCACTGGTTGTACTCCCACCTGCATACACATAATACTGGACCTCATCCCCTGAAAAATCTCCTATTCCCCTCCCAATTATTTCTGGGAGTTCTTAGATGCTCCTCACAAAAATCAAAAAATCAACTATAAATATAAGAGGTCATTTCTGGATTCTCAATTCTATTCCATTTACCATATGATGTCTATCCTTATGCCAGTAGCATAATGTTTTCTTTTAGGATTTTTTTTAATTGGCAAATAAAAATTGTATTACTATAAAAAACAAAAACAAGTGGTTGCACACAAGCCTTTTTAAAAATTATTTATATTAAAATTTTATTGAGGTTAAATACACATAAAAAATCAACCATTTCAATGTGAACACTTGAATGGCATTTAGTATATTCACAATGTTGCACACCTACCACCTCCATCGAATTCCAGAACATGTTTACCACTCCACAATGAAACTCCAGGGGCTGGCTGGTTAGTTCAGTTGGTTAGAGCATGGTGCTGCAACACCAAGGTCAAGAGTTTGGATGGGCGGGGTGAGGATCGGGTAAAGAGATGAAAATCAACTACAATTTATACTGAGAAGTTAAAATAAAATAAAATAAATAAATTTTAAAAAGTAAAAAAAAAAAAAAGAGTTTGGATCCCTGTACCGGCCAGCTGCAAAAAACAAAACAAAAACAAAATGAAACCACATACCCATTAAGCAGTTGCCTCCCCCTCTCCCCATTCTCCCTCCTTCTAGCCCCAGGCAACCACCCATTTATATTCTGTCTCTATGGATTTACCCATTCTGGATATTTCACTTAAAATAGAATCATATTATGTGAACTTTGATATCTGGTTTCCTTCACTTACCATAATGTTTTCAAGGTACATCCATGTTGTAGCATCTATCAGTACTTCATTCCTTTGTATGGCTGAATAATATTCCATTATATATATATATGTACCACCATTTATTTATCCATTCACTTATTGACGAACACTTGGGTTGCTTCTACCTTTCGGCCATCATGAATAGTGCTGCCACGAACATTTGTATAAATGCATACAAGCCTTCTCTTGCTGGCACAGCATTCTGGGATGCCACAGCTTCCACCTTTGTGCATACATTCTTGCACTGCTGGGCACCCCCACTGATGCCCTTGATGGCACTAAAGTTGTGTGATTCTCATTTTGTGTTTTGTGTTATATTCTTCCTGACTGCTGCTTGTTCCTCAATTTCTTAAAGAAAATTCAAAGGAAGCAGTCTTTTCTTTGTTACCTCCACTCCTCACTGGTTTTCAGTAAGGCTGAGATGGCAAGGGATGAGATTAATATAATGTTTTACTTAGAATTGCTCTACTTTTCTAAGGACCAAGACTTTCTTTACAGGGTCATGGTCTTGCTTCCTAAATCTTTTTTTCTTAGGATGAGTCATTTTCCAGCAAAATCTCAATTTTCATGTACTACCAGGTGTCAGCTTGCCAGCCATTCCCATATAATTCTGAATGCCTCTCAGATTCAAACTAGAGCTTAAGCTATAGAGATAAAAAGTCTCAATTAAGTCTTCGATGATAAATTCACAAATGGGCACATCTTGATAGAGAAAACGTAACTATAGCTAATACATGTGTATTTATTTACTCAGGCATATTTATTGGTTGCAGTAGTTTAAAAGTATGTACCGAAATTTGACTCTTTTCTCTACAAAAGGTGGAGCCTAATTTCCCTCCTGTTGTATATGGGCTAGATGTAGTGACTTGCTTCTAATGAATAGAATATGGTAAAAAGGAAGGTGTAACTTCTGAGGCTAGGTCATAAAAGACATTGTGGCTTCTTCCTTGCTCTCCCTCTTGAACTTCTTGCTTTGGGGGAAGCCTACAAGCCACCATGTCATGAGGACACTCAAAAAACCTGTGGAGAGGCCCACCTGGGGAGGAACTGAGACCTTTGACCAACAATCAGCAAGAAACTGAGGCCTCCTGGCTCAGTTCCTCCTCCTGCTGACAGCCATGTTAAAGAGCCATCTTAGAACTGGATCCTCCAGCCTCAATCAAGCCTTCAGTCATGGCAGCCCAGCCAACATCTTGACTGCAAGAACTGAGGCCTCCTGGCTCAGTTCCTCCTCCTGCTGACAGCCATGTTAAAGAGCCATCTTAGAAATGGATCCTCCAGCCTCAATCAAGCCTTCAGTCATGGCAGCCCAGCCAACATCTTGACTGCAACCTTGTGAAGAGACTCTTAGCCAGAACCACCAAGCTAAAGCCCTTAATTCCTGTTCCACATAAATTGTGAAATAATAATTTTTTAGGCTGTTAAGTTTCAGAGTAATTTGTTACACAGAAATATTTAATTAGTATATTTGTTTCTTGAATGACCTGGACTTTGTAGGACACAAATAGAAAATAATGTTGTTCTTTCTCACCTTTTCCCATATAAACTTGTTTGCTCTATTTGTTCTTTGCTATCTTGGGATGAAATAGTAAGCATGGTTCTTAGCTTTTCTGGATCCTCTGATACTAGAAAGTCCATTTTAGTCTAATAACCTTATAACTCCTAAAACTTATTCAATTTAAGCTTCACCCCTTTGCCAGCTTAGACTTGTTTCAGACTGGAAAGCCTATGGTTGGAAGGAAAGCTTGGCTTACTTCTTTATTCCCCATCTTGCCCTATTTATTGCCTTTCCCCCACTCACCATGCTACATCTGATGGCTCCATGGGTAGGGGATAGGGTAGTGGAAGGAGGCCAGGTAAGAAGCAGGAAAGATTTTACTTGACTGGTTTGGTTGTAATCTGGCATTTGTACCTTCTTGGAATGGTACAGTGGTATGCTGGAATTTGCCTTTGCTGACTCACAAGAGCTGATAGTTAAATTATCAGGAAATTTGCAAGGTGACTTGCAACCATCACTAAAACCATCACTAAAAATTATATCTACACTTAAATATATTAAACACAAAGTTACCCCCTAATTATTTAACTACATTTTACTATTACCTATGTTCTTGTCTTGAGTTTACTTATATGTATTATATCTGCATGGTGGAAATATTCTATAATGGTGCTCTACTGTGCATTTTTTTCCAGCTCTATGTTCAGTAATATCACATTGGTAGCCTGAAGTTGGCTCTGGTGAGAACCATGCAATAGAAGTCAGAAATACTACAAATCTGGGCTCTTTTGCTGGAGGTCTGGTTATTAAACCTTTACCAGAACACCAAATACAGATCTACGTTCTCATGGAATGATTCTGCTGGGACATATGGTATATTTCAAATGCAGATCTTTGTTTTCATGCAATGCTTCTGCTGTGAAATATGTTGACACGAGTCCTGTCCTATTCACTTGGCCACTTACAAATTCTCCCTGAGTAGGTTCTCTAATTAGGGGTACTGCATCCCTCTAGGCAGCCCTAGTGGATAGAATCCCTCCTAAGAAACACAATATGGCTTCCTTCTGTTGGATCCATATGACAACTCTTTTCAAATAAATTCATACTCACCTATCTCTTCACCTCTTCTCATGGATTCTTAGTCTACACATACATCCTGGATATGAATGGCATGCTGATAGCAAAACTGACTTAGGATAACCTCTTTATAACTTCCACATAGTCTAACACCTCACCTTAGGCCATGACTGTCTTTGCTACCTATTGTTTGTTTTATGCTTTGGAGGCCTCTGCTCAAAGCAGGAGACAACAGGAGGAGAGACATTAATGAACAACCTGCTGCAGGTATCATGGCCTCAGCCTATTTTTTCTTTTTTTTTCAAATTTTCTCTCTTGGGGCTTGAGGCAATCCAGGCTGTACATGGGCCACATGGGCTGAGGAAGGGTTCCAGGGACTATCAGGCTCAGACTGGGTTGTTTACTTAGTGACTAGAAGCAGATAGGAGCTCAGGTGTAGGTGCAAATGATAAGAGAAGAAAGAGCCAAGGTTTGTACTGGGTGTGTGATATCAGGTATCAGGAGCATAGTACAAGCCAAAGATGGGAGGTGAGTGAATAAGTTGGAAGCTGAGAAGGTCAAGATCATATTAAGTAGGTATGGCTGTCAATGAACTCCTCATTAGCATGCTTCAGTCTGTGGGCATGGGCTATCTAGCTGACAGAAAGCTTGGTCAGCTGGTTGATGGTACAGGGTGGGCATGGACAATACCATTTTAAATTGCTCAGGAGCCAATCAGATGAGCCTTTTACTTTCTTATCCAATTCCTGACCACTTATGCCTTTAATAGTAAGATATAAAAGGAAGACACACTCAAATGAGACCATTTTCATAACCAGCATCAATTTGGTGTCCAGCATGTTACAGAGTGCTAAGAAGATACTAGAAAAGTACATTTAGATTCATTACCTTCTAGCTTAGCTAATATCTACCCTAAGTAGATAATCAGTTTTGTCTATAACATTATTTCATTAACGCAGACCTTATGCGTTATGCAGTGTTCCCACAATACCACCACACTGGTAGACATCAAATAGATATTCAATAATCTGATTTACTAGAAGTGTTTCTTTCTTACTTAGAAGTCTTTAGATTCTTATCACAAATGAATTAAAAGTCAAACTCTTGCCTAGTTTCCAGAGCAAGCTCAGTCTCCCCAGAAATCACCTGACCGGTCTTATTTCCCATTGCTTCCCTACAAACAAGCTGTGCTCTGCTGAACCAGTTTTACAACTTGCCTCTGGTCATACCTCTTGGTCATAACATTTTTACTCACTTGGAAAAAAATCCTTTCATCTCCTTATCAAAATCCTATCTATCACTAAAATCAAGCTCAGATTTCACCGCTTTTCTAGAATCTTTATACTAACATGATGAGATCATGGCAATGAGTGGCCAGCCATCCATTAAGCACTGCCTAGGGATGCCTATTCTTTGGATATTTGGAACTTTTATTGAAACTTTTCTAGAATCTTTATACTAACATGATGAGATCATGGCAATGAGTGGCCGGCCATCCATTAAGCACTGCCTAGGGATGCCTATTCTTTGGATATTTGGAACTTTTATTGAAATCTCTGCTGCTATCTCGCTCCTCCAACTTGCCAGTAAACCCCTTGAAATCCAGGATTTAATTGTGTACAATAACCCTTAATATCTTACATATCTCAGGACCTCCCAAGTTTATGACTTTCACTATAGCACATGATTTACCCCATAAAATGCAGTAAAATTCAAATTCAAAGAGGTTTTTTATATACAATAACTGCTTTAAATTGTGAACCTCAGTTCATTTAACCATGTCTTAGAAGCAAACAAAATCAACAAATATTTATCAAGCCATGTGCCCAGCATGTAGGTACTGCAGGGAACATGATGACATATAGTAAGCTAATGTGAGAGACTAAATATACAAATGGACAGTGGCCAGAACATATATAAAAATAGAACTCTGACCCACAACCTCTGCAGGAATCAGTTCAAAAAGGTAACCACAATATCTATAGCATTCAACCACAAATGGCCAGGACCTGATCAATCATACAGCCAATTTCCTCGGTTTTTGTCCCGTTTCCAACTTAAATATATACCCCAACCAACCACACAGATTGCCTTGCTTCTAGTTATCCTGCCTCAAGCGTCCCCACACCAACTACCTCCAATCAGAGCACACCTGAAGCTTTTTTTTCCACCATAAAGCTTTTCCACTCTCTGCCTAAGAGTCTCTGCCAAACGTAAGTGATGGTGGCTGACTTCCTTGCTATAGCAAGCTCTGAATAAATATCCTTTGCTTGTTCTCATTCAGGTGTCCTTCGTTTATTTCTACACTTGGAATTTACAGAATTATTACAGGTGGTTCCAATTATTAACTTAGAGATCCCAAAGATTCATGACATAATTATTTGTAATTTTACTAGGGCTTGAATTTGAATTGTAGTCTTCAAGACTGGTAAACAGAGAGTTTGCTAGTGACTGCCCTATTCACATACATACACACACACACACACACACACACACACACACGCAACTTTGCTTTTATATTCATACTGTGGCATATGTACTTTACTGGGAAAATTATATTTTCTTGAGTGTGTTTTGGAGGATTTTTTTGAAGGTGTCAGACCTAATACCTGGTGAATCTTAAAGGTCTACTATTGAGAGATTTCCAAAGGACTTGCAGAGTAAAAAGGAAATAAATAAAAGATCAAGCCTGTGAGACTAGGAAAATGGTGCTACCAAGTAACAGAAATGGAGATTTGGGAAAGGAATTAGATATAAGGAAAAGGTCAAGAGACAGCAGGATGCTCAAATTTATTCGACGAATACTGACTGCCTACTCTGTGCGCTAGGCACTATTCTAAATGCTGAGGATAATAGTGAAGAACAAAAATCCTTGCTCTTGTGAAACTTATATTTGAAAATGTACAGTTGGGATTTGATAGGAAGGGAAAGGTAAAAATACTTGTTTCTAAGACTTATTCACGTAGAGATAAGAGTTGAAGTTATCGGATCAGAGAGCAGTTTTCCAAGAAAGACTTTGAAGTTACTAAGGATTTAGCTTTGGGCAAGATAGATACATAGGGACAAAAGAAAGGAATGCCTGAGATGGTCAAGAGGGTGCCACAGCTCAGAAACCACACCAGTCTACTGTAAAAAAGCAGTCCAGTGGAATTTCCTTCAGAGAGTGCAGGGAAAAAAATGTTAATGGAAGAGTTAAAACTAGATTTTGAGACAACCTGAGACAGTCTGCCTAAAATTACCCATCACAAGAACACCAGCAGCACTGTCCTTTAGCAGATACTCTGGAAATAGATGGTGATAATGGTAACTTACATTTACAAAGTACTATAATTTGCATTATTTTAATTAAGAAACCCAAATTTATAGGTGGAGAAACTGAGGCACAGTAGAGAGTAGAATAATCCTCAAGATTATATAACAAGTTGTGGTCAGATCAAGAATTAGAACCCAGCTTTCCTGACTCAGATCTTGAGAGATATTTATAATGCTATTATTATTTTATTATAATGCTATTATTTTTTCAGACTACACTCATATACATCATATATGTAGCATATTCTTAAGCATATTATGAGCCTGACATCATAAAGAATGTTAATGAAAAAAAGAAAAGAAAAAACTGGGGCTGGAATAATTTGATTAATGTCTAGAATCAAATTTCCCCTAAGTGGTGATATCAAGCAGGTAGTTAAGGTTTTTCTACTCTACAGAATAGGTTTCTGAATGACTTATTGGAGGTGCCTGATGCTGATAATTTATAAAGGAGTGAAGGACATGCCATCCCAGAATATGCCACATTGGTATATTGATTACTTCGAACTGAAAACGTTGAAGAAATTATAGTTTCAGAAAGGGCTAGCTGACCTGTCTTTTCCTTCATGCAGCAAGCCATAAACGTTCCTCTGAGAGGGGTGCCCTCCCCATACCAGAGGGAGAAAATGGCTTTTTATCACCAAAGACTGCAATGGACCTGACCAAATAACTTTACCGAAGAAATCCTTATTTTCTAGAGCTTTACACCCCCCATTTATCTCCTAGTGACTCCCCTAGAATTTACTGCCCCTAGCCAGACCCCCTTTGTCATTTCTTCACAAATTTACTGTTCTTTGTCTAAAAAGCAGGCCGGCCTGTTAACTCAGTCGGTTAGAGCACGGTGCTGATAAACACCAAGGTCAAGGGTTCAGATCCCCTTACTGGCCAACCGCCAAAATAAATAAAAAGTATAAAAGCTTCTTGCTTTGGCCCCTTCTTCGGACTTCACTCTCTAATTAAGATCCCCATGTACATGTAAAACTAATAAAACTTGTATTTCTCTTGTTAATCTACCTTGTTTCAATTTGGTTTTTAGATCCAGCCAAAAGAGCCCACATAAGAGCTAAGGGGAGTGGGAGATTTGGAGGTGAAGTTTCCCTCCCCTACCTTTTAAACTGATTAGATCAATTTTTTAAAAGTTCACTGGTATTGTTTTATTAGTCATTAAAATATGCATTCAGTTTCAGTGAAACAAGCGAAGATTTAAAAGGTAAGAGATACAACGGATGCACTACACTGTGACTACTGGAGTAAGAAAATTTAATTTCTTTACACCAGCTGATCAAGATGTTAAAAATGTACTTGTGGTAGACAACTCCAGTTAAATTACAGAACACTTAGCCTCATTTTCGTTTTCTAAATATAAATCATAATGCTGGCCAAGCCTTCTCTCTCATGGGATATTCAAGCTATGTATGAAAAAAATCTAAAAGAAGATTTGTGGAGTTCTTACTATGTGCCATGAATTGACCTAAGCCCGTCACATTTGTAAACTCATATAATCCTGGCATACACACGAAAAAACAGAAGCAGCAGGTACATTTTCTCCATTTTTTAGATGAGGAAACCGAGGGTCAAGTTAACGAAGTAGCTTGCCCTAGGACGCAGCTTGTAACTCCAAGACTTGGGATCTAGTTTACATACAAAAGGTTCCGAGAATCCAAGTACTCCCAAGCCATTTTGCTTTTCGGTCCCCTCCTTGAGAAAGGGATATCGGAAGTTTCGTGTCCTTGTAAGAAACAGAGCTGCTAGCTTTCGTTCTAGAGCAGGGCCATCTGGAGGTTTGGCCACCTCCTTCGTCCTTCCCTCTGCCTCAGCCATCCACAGCCGCTTCCCTCTTCTCCCTTCACTACGCCCTACTTCCTATCTTCGCCCCTCCTCCGCCTCACCGGCTTTTCTCCTCGCTCCGTACCCCACACGTCGCTGCACTCCGGTTGGCGCTGCCAAGTCACCTTGGAAACTCGCCTCCGCGTGGCCCGCCGTCGCGCCGCCGTGACGTAGCCTGTGCGCGGCCGCTGTCGGGGCGGGGGGCGGGGCCGCAGAGCTGGCTGGCCGGCCAGGGGCGGGGCTGGGGCCAGGGCCGAGCTCCCGGCCTCCGCGGCCATCGCTGCCTGCGCCGTCTCTTTTCCTCGCCCTCTCCGCGCCCTCCCGGGCCGCGTGGAGTTCGGTGGCGTCGGCGGCCTCACCCTGAGGGGCACCGCGGCTTCGGGAGCTCGGCCTCCAGCGCGGCGCGATGTCGGACGCCGTGACGGCTCTGTGAGTCCGAGTCCGCGGCTGGGGCGTTGGGCAGCTGCGGGGCCAGGCCGGGTCCGCTCATGGTGCCGCCACGACGCCATCGCGGGGCAGGAAGGCCAGGTAGGAAGGCAGGCAAGGGCCCTGAAATCACCTGCAGCCAAGACCGGGACCGAGTGCCCACGAACAGCCCCACCTCCAGCCCTTGGTGGCAGCCGCGACCTGAACTGACGGCCTCTAGGGGCGGAGTGAGCCGGAGGCTGACAGGGGCGTCTGAGCCCTGTCCACACTCCGGCAATTGAGGAAACTGCTCGTGCGCCCTCGTCGCTGGATTTTACCTCATTCCCCGGGGAGGTGTCACTGGCTTAACTTTTCTCTTCTTCCAAAAGAGGAGGCTTCCTTTTAACAGCTGTTTTCTCACACTCCTCATGAATTACGCGCCCTCGTCGCTGGATTTTACCTCATTCCCCGGGGAGGTGTCACTGGCTTAACTTTTGTCTTCTTCCAAAAGAGGAGGCTTCCTTTTAACAGCTGTTTTCTCACACTCCTCATGAATTACTGTTTAGATCTAAAATAACTAGATGTAGTGACAGGGATGGGCGGGTGAGCGCGGAGTATCCTTTTCCTTTACCACGAGAGGTGATTGGAAAGGTGCCCTGAAGACCCACAACGATTCGCTTCCTCTCAAAGAGTCAAATTCCACTCGTGGAGATCAGGACAGGAAAGACACTTTTAGAAACAGGCGCGTGTCTAGACACCGTCCCTGGGGTGGATTCCTCTGGAGGGAGAGGACAATAGGGTTCTGTATATGTGGAAGTCGGAGAAGCTATTTTCCAGTAAACTATTCTTAAATATACTGTATGTTGAATATTGCTTATTTGTTTTCCTGTGCCGAGTATAATCTGAAGTGTGCAATGGATAACATGAAAGTATGGAGAAAGGTGTTAATTATATTATGACATATTTTGATATTTTTCTTTCATTTGCTTTCAGTTTGAAGGTGAAGAGTAAAAAAGGTGTGATGAATCTCATCCTGAGTTGTTGACATTATCATAAGCATCATTGTGTGATTGTTTTTAGGTGCCCTGAGTTTTTCACCTCCTTTTAGACTGAGATCTGCCAAGTTTTCAGGCATTGCTCTTGAAGATCTCAGAAAGGCCCTTAAAACAAGGTAAATCCCACACTTAACACTTTCATACTGAACATTAGCTAACAATTGTCAGATATTTCTGTTATACTGATTTTCTCATTTTGATATGGTTATTTTTCTAAAATCTCTAACGTGATCTGTATTTTCTAAAAAACAGACTGCAAATGGTGTGTGTATTTGTCATGAACCGAATAAATTCCCAGAACAGTGGTTTCACTCAGCGCAGGCGAATGGCTCTTGGGATTGTTATTCTTCTACTTGTTGATGTGATATGGGTGGCTTCCTCAGAACTTACTTCGGTAGGTAGTTCTTGTCCAGGAATGATGTTACATGATACTGATAATATTACTGTTAACCTACCATACTCTGGCCGTTACTATCTCATGCTTACTGACAGTACTATTTTAAATATCATTTATGTTTTCTTTGATATCGAATTAGTGTTACTTCAAGTTATAACTTAAAGGATGTTCTTTTTTGTTGTTTCATACAGTTTTATTGTGTCTTCTAGGGAGGGTTACTTAGGAAGAGAGTCTGTATGCATATTTTCTTCATATTTGAAGGTGTTTCTCTTGGCTTTTTTTCTAAATTCAATTTCTTTCTCTAAATATTATTTTCTAGTAAAACCACCATCCAGGATGTAAAATAATCTGTCACCACTTAGTATGAACTAAGAAAGCTTTTCGATAAGTGAGTAAAAGTGATCAGAATTTTCATGTACAGGTCACTATTATGCACATGCATGGGTGGATCCACATTTATATGTTTACTGACTCAAACATTATTATGAAGTGCACCGTATACAATGGATTGCCTTCTGTTAAATTTTGTCTGTTGATGATCTCTTGGTAGTAATGTGGAATTTTCAATTCACAGCTAGTTTTTCTTTCTATATGTATTTTATTCTGTTTTGTTAATGATCCCTATAAAAAGACAGCAACTTTTATTTTCAGAAATGACTGCAATTCAACTTACATGTTGCAATCTTAAGACAAATACACAGGCAGAAAGTAGCATTTATAAAATGAATTTAAATGTAAAAACAAACAGTTTGATACTGTAGGTCTTCTCTCACATCATAGTTAAGTAAATATGTAGTTGACACTGACATTGATACCCGACAAATAAATAATTTTTTCACCTTTTTGGAATTAGGATCTGTAATACAATAGCCATTTATTTTTCATTTTTAAAACTCTTCTATAATCTTCTTTCAGATTAATATTCTGTAGTTTTACCTCAAAGAAATCTCTTTAATGTTGACAGAGAACTAAACGTATCTTTTAAATTTTATGTTAGATTTAAATAAATAGTTTGTTTTTTATTTATCAGGTAATAAAATTTATGACAAAGGATTATCTGGTTAAATTATAATTTAGCAATCCATATCTAAGCAAGGTAAAAAGAACCAACTTGTTTGTGGTAATCATTTCACAATGTATACATATATCAAAACACATGTTGTACATAGTAAATATATTCAGCTTTTGTCAATTATACTTCAATAAAGCTGAAAAAACCCCCAACTTGTCTTTACTTTTTAAAAAAGTAAAATCTTTTAGTAAGAGGATATTTTATAATTTCACTATCTAAGAGCATATGTAATGTGTCTAATTCTTTAGCTAGATATGCTCATAAAACTTTTGAGATAAATTGTGTATTTCAAAAAGAAAATCTTTTTATTATGGAAATCTTCTAACATGTACAAAATAGAGATAATGGTACCTTTAACAATTGAATTTTGCCAGTCTTACAAACCCCTCCCCCCAACTTTTTTTTCCTGAAGGTTTTTTTTTTGGCCGCTGGCTGTTACGGAGGTCACCGTGACCTTGGCATTATAAGGCTGCACTCTAACCAACTGACTAGCCCTCCTAAAGTATTTTAAAGCAAACTCTAGCCACATGTCATTTCACTCATAATTTCTTTCTTATTTACTTCCAACTTAAAGTACTTTTAATTTTTTAAAATAGTGATCACTATGCCATTAACATATCTAACAAAATTAATAATTCTTTAACATCATGTGATATCCAGTTCATATTCAAATTTCTCCATTTGTGTCAAGGACTTCTTTTATTTTTTTAGGATCTAAACAAAGATCACACATTGCGTTTGTTATATCTTTTAGGTTACTTTTATCCCTTAACCATATCCCCCCTTCCCTTTATTTTCATGCCATTAATTTGCTGGAGAAACTGGGTCATTTTTCCTGTAGGATATATCACAGATTCTGGATTTGGCTGATTGCTTCCTTGGGGTGTCATTTAACTTGTTCTTTTTTCCTCTTATTTCCTGTGAAATGGTAGTTAGGCCTAAAGTCTTTATTTAGGTTTAGTTTTCACGAAAGAATGAATAACTTGGTGGTACTGGGTACTTCCTACGACATCACAGCATGAGGCAAATATGGTAACAAGTCTCACTTTGGGTGGTGCCAATTTAAGCACTAAGTTCCTCATCAACCTTTAGGTAATAATTGAATATCCATGTGATTATTGTCCAGATAGAGTATTTCATTAGGGGTGGCAAAATGGTGATTTTTGGAAGGGTCGTTCCTTTAATATTTATTAGCCTCAATTCTTTAAGGAGAACTTTTCTACAACTACTATTTGGCTATCCCAAAACATGGTTCATATACAAAAGGTTAGATAAATCTTGATTTTTTTTTTCCTTTATTTATTTTTAGAGTTGCTTAGCAATTTCCAGTACTAACCATTAAGGTTTTTTTGAGTATCATTACAAATTCATAGATTTTTAAAAATTTGTTATGTTTCAAACTGTTGCAGTTATTATTCCTTTTAATGCTTAAACTGTCCTATCTTTGACCAATGGGAACTTCTTCAAATTGGCTCTAGGGTCCTTTTAATATGACCCCATTATTCTTTAACATCTTATTTCCTTTCTGGCACAGGATGTCCCTGGCTTATTTTGTACATTTCCTGCCTTATACCTGAATTTGGCCATTTCTTCTAGGAGCTGTGGATTCTTTTAGTGCATAATAGTACAGGCCACCATCTGGGTCCTAAAGTTGTTTCACTCTTCCTGGGTTATCAGTCATTTTTTCCTAGGCCTTTTCAGTAGGTATAACTAGGGATTTTTTGTCTTTTTTTTTTTTTTTCCACTGGTCTTTATGGGAATCTGAATCCTTGGACCTTGGTGCTACAACACATTCTCTAACCAACTGAGCTAAACGGCCAGCCTAGAGCCTAGGAATTTTTTTTTTAGGAGATAAAAAATCACGAGTTTATACTGATATTTCTAATTTAACTGAAGATTGTTGGTTTTTTAAAAAATAACTTCCTAATAAAATTAGACTTCATTTAATTTTCTCCATACTTCATTCTGTTTCATTGGCTTTCTTTATACTGTTTCCTCTATTGGGGTAACTTCTTCAGTCCTTCAGACATGGCTCAAGAATAGTCTCTCTAGGGAAACTTCTGTAACCTTCAAATTGGTCTGTCTCTTTTTGGTGCTCCCATGGCACCCTGAAATCCTGTCATGGAGCTTAGCATGTTATGCTATATTTTCTTTATATGTCTCCTCTGTCAAATTTTAAGCTCCACAAGGACAGGAAAACCTGTCTTATTTTTTCTTTAGCCCCTACCACAGGCACTGTTGCATAATTCAAAGAGTGTTGAACAAAACTTTTTTTTAGGTTTTTTTTCTCTTTTTCTTTTCTTTTTTTGACGGCTAGCCAGAAAGGAGATCTGAACCCTTGACCTTGGTGTTACAAGGCTGCGCTCTAACCAGCTCAGCTAACCAGCCAGCCCATGAACAAAACTTTTTATTGAAGGTTGTTGCAGCTTTGGTTGGTGATAATATCCTTTGTATGCAAAGCAAACATAGTATTCATAAATTAATCTAAAATATTTTTATAATCTCTTTGACCTTTCCCTTCCAAATGAACTCTAAAGAGTTAAAAATCATGTAATGGCTTTATTTTGGAAATGAATAATAAGGTTTAAAGTCATCTCATAGTTGTCTATGTAACTTTTGCCCCTACAGTATGTTTTTACTCAGTACAACAAACCATTCTTCAGCACCTTTGCAAAAACATCTATGTTTGTTCTGTACCTTTTGGGCTTTATTATTTGGAAGCCATGGAGGCAACAGTGTACAAGAGGATTTCGAGGAAAGCATGCTGCTTTTGTAAGTTTTTACTTTTAAGTGTTTGTTGGGGATGGGTATATTTTTTCAAAGTTTAGAGATGTATTATTTTCTTGAAGGACACATTTTAAGTTATTCAGTTAAGTGGGGTGAAGATGATATAAGAAGACCCTGCTTTGGTCTGTAATCTTACATTTATTCTTCTAATCAACTTAGTATCAGAATATCTTGTGAGAACTCAAAAGTACATAATCACTTTCTTTCTCTTACTGTGTGACATCCTCTGAGTTGTTAAAAATTGTTGAAATAGTCCCAATTAATGTGGAGAGGAAGATGAAAGTAAGGAATAAAAATAATGTCTAGAATCTTTGGTCATTTGCAGATTGGATTAATATCATCTAGATAGTTGTAAAGTTGTTGTAGAACCAAATTCAGAGTTTTATATATTAAAATGAAAATAGTGTATTTCAGGACATGTTTCAAATGTTTGGCTAATCAAATTATATTCTTTCATTGATATAATGTAACATGCTCATTCATACTGTTGAAAGAAATGGTAGTTTATACAGTGATGTATCTTCCTTGTAGAAGGAGAAACTTAAAATTTTTGAGAATGAAGAATGTAGAATTGTCCCTTATTAATCATTTTTTTAAAAAATTTTCTTTCTCATTTTTTTATTGTTAAATATGCAAAACATCAAATTTACCATTTTAACCATTTTTCCTCTCTTTATTGTGTTAAAATATAAATAACATAAAAGTTAACATTTTAACAATTTTTAACTGCACAGTTTAGTGGCATTAAGTACATTCACTTTGTTTTGCAACCATCAACAGTATTTATCTTCACAACTTTTTCATCATCCTAAACTGAAAGTCTGTACCCATTAAAAATAAACTCTACTTATCCCTCCCTTCAGCCCCTGGTAATGACTGTATTATTTTCAGTGTCCGTTAATCCTTTTCTTTTTTGTATACTATTTTTTGTGGGTTAAAATATTATTTCTAGTCTTATCTAATGAGTACATTCTTGAGAAACGTACTCATTATTTCTTGTCATAAGACAAGAAATAATATTCTTGAGAAATACACTCATTAGATTTTTGTCAGGGGCTTTTTTTTCTTCTTCCTTTTTTTTTTTCTTTTTCCCCAGAAGCTGGCCTGTACAGGGATCCGAACCTGTGACTTTGTTGTCACAAGGCTGTGCTTTAACCAACTGAGCTAACTGGCCAGCCCAAGGGCTTTTCAATAATTGATTTTTAGGTGAAGCCTAGAAATGTACACTCATGTGCACACACAAATTTAACTTGCCAAAAATATGAATATAGTTTTTACTTTGTAAAAGTAATAAATATGTATTTCAGAAATTACATGTACATTGTAGTATTAGCTATAGGAATAAATTGTGTGTGTATTAATAATACATGTACAGTGTCAAAAATTTAGAAAATACAGAAGAACACAAAGAAGAAAATAATAAATCAAGGAATAACCACAGACAGTATTTTGGCATATATCCTGCCATTTTTTATTTACTTTTTCTTTTTGAGACTGCCCTGTATGGGGATCCGAACCCTTGACTTTGGTGTTATAGCACCATGCTCTAATCAGCAGAGTTAATTGGCCAGCCCCAGCTATGTCCTATTTTAAAACTTGCTTTTTCCCCTTTATAGTATATTATGAAAAACTTTTTAAAAAATTTCTATAAACTAGAACATTTGTAAAGTATTTTTAATTGTAGTAGTGATAAATTTTCATTGTTGAAGACAAATTATGGTAACAAGAAGAATAAGAATAGTCTATTCATAATCCCACCATCCCAAGACCACTATAAATATTTGATACTATATGGCTATATATGTATGTGTCTATATTCAACGTTATATCTAGCAGAAATAGGTTTAGTGTATGTGTGTATATATATATATATATATATATATATATATATATATATATATATATATATTCTTCTAACCTGGTTTTATTTTTCACATAACACTATATTATGAATATTTTTCCAGGTGAATAAAAAAATATTTTTATTGTCTTTTTTTATTTAACCAACCCTTGGGATTTAGATTGTATTCACTTTTTATGTAAATAACTAGGAATATCTTTGTACTCGTATATAGTTATTTACTTAGAGTAATTCCTGAAAGCATAATGCTGGATAAGCTTAATGTCATTTTTAAAGCTTTTGATTCTTATTACTAAGTTACCATCTACAACGGTTGTACCAATTCATATCTTGGTTAGCAGTGTATAAGATTGGACCCTTAGCAAAATCTCAATATTTACCAGTTTGATAGGTGAACGATGATATTTTGTTTAATCTGCATGTTTTTGGTTACTTTTTAATATATTTGTTGGACAGTAGAATTCTTTTATGTGTTGTCTATGTCTCACCTGCTTTTCTACATTGACTCCATTTTTTTCTTACTAATTTATAAGGGTACTTTAATCACATGGGCTCTCGTGCTTGAATCCTGTCACTGGCCAACTGTGTGACCTTAGGCAAGTTATTTAACCTCTTTGGACTTTCAGCATGGACAATGATAGGCTAGCTGTGGTAATGAAATGAAATCATAGTTATACAGCACAGTGGCTCTCAAAGTGTGGTCCAATCTCTGGGATCCATTTAGGGGTTCCTTTTTTTTTAAAGATGACCGGTAAGGGGATCTTAACCCTTGACTTGGTGTTGTCAGCACCACGCTCAGCCAGCGAGCCAACCGGCCATCCCTATACGGGATCCGAACCCGGGGCCTTGGTGTTATCAGCACTGCACTCTCCCGAGTGAGCCACGGGCCCGCCCTAGGGGTTCTTTTTTTTTGGTGGCTGGCCAGTACAGGGATCCAAACCTGTGACCTTGGTGTTGTAAGTCTGTGCTCTAACCAACTGAGCTAACTGGCCAGCCCCATTTAGGGGGTTCTTGAGGTTAAAACTGTTTTTATTATAATGTTAAAGATGTTACTTGCCTTTTTCATTAACCCACTCATCCTTTCCCTGCTTATCTGAAATGTTATAATAGTGTTGTGAAAAGGGCATAAGCTTTGACATTAGACCAACTTGGGTTTTAATCTTGGCTCTGCTACCTAGATGAGATCTCTCAGCCTCTGTTTGTTTGTTTTGGCAGCTGGTCAGTAAAGGGGACCCTCGACGTTGGTGTTATAACATTGCTCTGTAACCAAATGAGCTAATTGGCCAGCCCTCTCAGTTTCTTTATCAATAAAATGAAAATGATAATACCTACCTTGCACGGTTGAATACTTGGCATTAGCTGCTGTTATTTTTAATAATAGTTATACTATTATAGGTCTATTCTGGATTTTTTGTTCCATTCCTTTAAGTTGTATCTGACTAGTCCTACATTATAACATGAGTTTAATTGAATTTTTTATCCCTTTATCTGTATTTAGTTTGCAGATGCTGAAGGTTACTTTGCTGCTTGCACAACAGATACAACTATGAATAGTTCTTTGGTAAGTAATACGTTTCTCATCAGGAATGGAACAGATGGAGTTGATCCATGGCAGGAAGAACTGAAACAGTTTAGAAGGCACCACAGCCATATCAGTATATAGATATAGCTCAATATTGGGTGCCCTCCATGAGAATTGTAAATTGATACTTTCCTTAGGGAGATGCAGGGTCTTGAGGTAAGAAATTTGCTACCTCTGAGGAGAGAAAAAGGAAAGTAGTTAAGGAGTGGAAATAGTAAAGGATAATTCTTTGTTTCTTACTAACTTTTTCACTTTATGTGCATTATTATTATCATTTAGAAACAAATATTTTTGTTTGACACTGAGAATATCTAAGCAGATTGTTTAGTCATTTATTCCTCACATTTTTTAGAGCATCTAATAGGAGTTAAGTACTAGTTCTAGGCTATGAAAATACAGCTTATGTTTTAGTGTGTGGAAATGTGTGAGAGGAGACAAGTAATAAGCAAGCAAATAAAGTAATTGATATAGTCACTTATTTTGAGTATTTATAGTCTACATGGGGAGACAGTATGTAAAAATCTGTTCTTTTAGACCATCAGTAAGGCGTGTCCTTAAAATGTATTTTTATTTTTATATTATTGTTTATTTTTATTTTTATTTTATTGGCAACTGGTCAGTGAGGAGATCTAAACCCTTGACCTTGGTGTTATAACACCACACTCTAATCAACTGAGCTAACCCTAAAATGTATTTTTAACAATACTTCTTTTCTTTCCAAACGTGGCATTCTATTTGAGAAAAATTTTAAAGTTGCTGTAAAATTTAATACCTGTTTGTGAAGCACTGGCTTGGTGACCTTATTGACAGTACAGTTCTTTGTTTATTTGTCTGTTTTTATAACTTCAGTTGCATGTGGGGTAGGTTACAAGGACCCGTAAAGAGTTTCTTTTCCCTGGGATCTTAAGTGTTGACAAGATAGTCTAATACTACTTGTCTCTATCAGTGCAGAAGGCAGAGATGAGATGGCTGTCTTCTCTTCTGGCTACCCTTTTACCAATTCTCGCTATTATCTCTACGATGGATATGTCAAATTGCTCAAGGCCGGATGGAAAGTTCGGTATACAATGGAAAGTCTACTTCCAGACTCTGTTGTCTCTTCATTTACTGAATATTTTTCATTGTCAGAGTTCTATTCCAGGAATTATAAGAGAAATCAAATAAATAAAAAACATTTTTTGTTAATTTTTAAGAAACAAGCTAGTTGGAGAATTGTGCTTTAAATATAGTTTATCTGAAGAATATTTGCAAAAACAGTTGAAGAATTTGGAATCACCCGAAAATTTGAACCTTTAGAGCATAGTTCGTCAAACCTGACTCTAATTGTATTGTCTACCACTTGATTATTTTATATCTCAGCTTGTAGAAAAGTTCCTTTTTATTTTTGGCAGCTGGCTGGTATGGGGACTCGAACCCTTGGTCTTGGTGTTAAAATACTGTCCTGTAACCAACTGATCTAACTGGCCAGTCCCTAGAAAACTTCCTTTAAAATACCTATTTCATAAAGCTATTGTGAGAACTAATGAGAAATTAATGTTTAACTGCTTTGGATTTGGCACGCGATACATAGTAAGAACAGATTAGTGGTAGCTATTTTTGTTGTTGTTATCAATTAACCTTGTAAAAGTTTTCAAGAATTTTTGGTTTTTGTTGAATCTTATGTAATAAGAGGAAACAATTTGGCAAATATAAATACATACTGTATATTTGATTGTCTGTTCATTGTCTGCCTTCTACTTTAGACTACATGATCATTCAAGAAGAGGCTTTGTCTTTATGCACTCTTGTAGTCCCAGGACCTAGAACAGTGCCTGACATAGTAGAAGCTCAGTATGAATTTGTTAAAAGAATGAATGAAAAGGGATGGGAAATAATCTGTTACCAGAGAAAGACAGGTCTGTTTTTGTGACATTTAAATACTGGATATTTTAATATGGCAATGCTGTCGTATTACATTTCTAAACTTTAAATTGATGTTTTTCTGTCATAGGTCCTGTGTGGATCAGTTGAGTTTTCTTTTTAAGTCTTAGACATGCATTTTGGGAAAGTTATGCTATATGTAAACATGGTGGTAAACAACTGTGTTTTAGATAGTATCTGTATACCATTAATTTAAATTTTAGCCAGTATATCAGCTTTTATACTCGCTGTTTCTATTCATTTCTGTTACATTCCAGAGTGAACCTCTGTATGTTCCTGTGAAATTTCATGACCTTCCAAGTGAAAAACCTGAGAGCACAAACATTGATACTGAAAAAAGTGAGCAAAACTTAGAAATGTATAACTTAGAAATGGGTAGAAAATTTAGTTCCATTCATTCAACCTCAAAACTTAGTAATTTTTGTAGGTTGACTGGAATCACCTAGCATTCCATATTATGTTGCCTTGGCCTGCAGTCTCTGGAAATTTGGCTGGATTATGAATCTGATATAGTACTAATATAATCATTTTTGTATTAATTAAACCAGAAATAATTTCCAAATACCAGAAATCTCTATGGTTTCATCATATATATATATATATATATATATTTAAGTGAACAATATCCTCTTGAACATGCCCTCAAAGACCTTAGTGGCAAATTATAAGAGTTTTGCTGGTTCTGTGAATTTAGTAAAGAAGGCCAGCTTCAACATAAGGCACAATATTTATCCATAATTTCCCTTGCAAGGAATGGACCTATAGAGGAATGTTCTGCATGCTTGCCCCAGGAAAATAATTCTCATAAATTGAGTATCCATGAGGAAAAATTCAAATAAAGTTTTACTAGAAATGCTATAATAATAATAATCATACTAAATTCCTGAACCAGGTGGTTTTATATATATATAAACACACACACACACACAAGTGAAGAAACTTTGAATATTGGTCTCATTTTAAACCCTTTAAAACATTTTTATAGCTGAAACTCTTGAATGAGCAAAGCTTCCCCAGGTAATAGTATAACTCTGGTTTTCTTCGACTGTCTTACTCTGATCATAGATGAATTAAATAGTATGCATTTATCAATGAACTAAAACTTGTGACTTTTGTTGGTTGCAAGAGGGAACATTTCATGATTTTGTACTATGCTTTTCCTTTTAAGCTCCCAAAAAGTCTCGTGTAAGGTTCAGTAATATCATGGAAATTCGACAGCTTCCATCAAGCCATGCGTTGGAAGCCAAATTGTCTCGCATGTCTTATCCTACTGTGAAGGAACAAGAATCCATACTGAAGACGGTGGGGAAACTGACTGCAACTCAAGTAGCAAAAATTAGCTTTTTTTTTTGCTTTGTGGTAGGTCTTGTCTGTATTATATGTTTGAAACTTGAATTTTAAGACCGTATACTTACCAGCAATATAGTATTGACATCTAAGACTATCAGGTTGTTTAATTATGACTTTACCTCTGCCACCTGGCATTATTGGGAAGTTAGAGTGTTGAAGTTATTAAATGCTTTTCATACCTCAAAGAATTAGAATTCAGTAAGTCCTATAACACTACAATTATTTACACACACACACACACACACACAGAGAATTCAGTAAGTTCTCCAGAAGTTGGCATTGCCTCAGGGTCAGAATTATGAATAGAGATATTTTACATGTGATGTGTGCAAGGGGAGAATTCAGTAAGTTCTCCAGAATTTGGCATTGCCTCAGGGTCAGAATTATGAATAGAGATATTTTACATGTGATGTGTGCAAGGGCTAGTAAATATTCAGATAAGAGTTTACTGTGTACATTGATTTTTTCAAATAAGTGTTTTTGTAGTTTTATGTTAAATTCATGTAAATGTGGTCAAGTATTATTTTAGAAAGTACTCGCAGTAAACATTTTAATAGAATTTCCTATAGTATTATAAAATGTGCTTAAGATTTCAAATAGAATAATGATATAGTAAATAAAATATTGATATTTTGGGCTAAGCTGGGATTAGAGACTTGTCTGAGTTAGTGAAAACTCTAAAGTGTAGAATTTAAAAAATGAATTTCAGTGCTATTTTATGAACATGTAATTGGAAGTACCATAATACAAGATCGTTTAATATGGGCCTCTAAGATACAAATTGATATTGAGCATCTTAAAACACTAGACAGTCCAATGCTAATGTCAATATTATTAGCCTGATTGTAAGGTTTTTTTAAGTCATTATTTTACCTCTCATACTGTACATAGCCCATTTTTCTCCATCCCCTGGCTGAATAGCCTCTACTTTAGCGATACTTGAGTAATATATTCTGCTATGCAAATCAAAAGAAAATCTTTGGGAATATTAATATGATAATTACATATATAATAAAAATAGTTTGAAGGCTCTTATGTTTGGTTATGCTATTAGTTGTGATTTCTATTTGCTTGCTTTAAATAAGTATAAGGCAGGACTAAAATATATTAATTATATGCTACCTAATTTCCAAAGGAGACTTGAGGTGACGTATAATAAAAGCATCTGTATGGTAAAAGTTAAAACAAGGGTGAAAAGATAAGAACCAGACTAATGAGTAATTGGAGTGAAAGCTGGCTATGGAATGGGATAATTATATCACAAACTTCAATTTGAAAGAAGAAAGCTACTTCGGGTGAGCACATAATTCCTCTCTAGGCAAATGGCAGGAAGGCAAAATGAAAACCTCAGAGTTACATATCATATTATCTATTAAAAGGAAGTATTTCCCTTCATTGGATAAAGCAAACTTTTTCCTGACTCAAAACTGTTATAATAATGTATTACATAAATTATTATGTAATAAGGCACTATTCTGTATAGCAGGTTTACAGATATGTGCAGATAATAGCCTTTAAAAAATTTTTTTTGTAATTATGGTAAAATAAACATAACATAAAATTCACCGTTTTTATCATAAATTATGTGTACAGTTGGTGGCATTAGCACAGTCACATTGTTTTTGCAACCATCACCACATCCATCCAGAGAAGTTTTTTCATCTTAAAAGACTGAAATTCTGTATCCATTAAACAATACCCCCCATTCCCATTTCCCCCAGCCCCTGGCAACTGCCTTTCTATTTTCTGTTTTATGAATTTGACTACTCTAAGTACCTCATATGAGTGGAATCATACAGTATTTGTCTTTTTGTGACTGGCTTATTTTACTTAACGTAATGTCTTCCTTAACATAATATCCGTGTTGTAGCATGTGTCAAAATTTCCTTCCTTTTGATGGCTGGATAATATTCCGTTGTATGGATATACCACATTTTTATTCATTCATTCGTTCATCTGTCAATAGACACCTTCAATAGCCTTTTAAAAAATTCAACCTGAAATATTGTGAGAGCAGACAACTGTGATAGTCTTTAGTAAAGACATTTCTGTAGGCAATCAGTAATATATATATAGGTCAGGTATGTAGCTTTTTGGAAACCTAACTTACTATAGTGGTAAGCTTAGATAAGGGCTGGAGCAGTGCTGTTCAGTATAAACAATATGCGCCTCAAATGCAGGCTACTTTAGTTTTAAACTTTCTAGTTGACACGTTAAAATATAGGGTAAAAAGAAACAAGTGATGGTAATTTTAATACTGTTTTTATTTAAGCCACTGTAAGTAAAATATTTTAATATGTTATCAATATAAATATTATTGATGAGATAATTTACATTTTTTTTGTACTAAAATCTTCTAAGTACAGAGTGTGTTATACTTAAAACACATTTTATTCAGACTAGCCAATTTCAGACTAGCCACATGTGGCTACTGTCTAATGTATTGGACAGTGCAGGTCAAAAGGAGTTAATGGTTACTATATTTGTTAGTCCTCCTTGAATATATTTTGTCTTATTAGGACTTAGGGTGTTTTTTTCCCCTGTAAAATATAATGATATTGGCTTTATCAAGAATACCTTTTATTATAAATCCAGAGGATATGAAATCATTATCTCAAAGAGATATCTGCACCTTCATGTTCATTGCACAATATTCACATTAACCAAGATATGGAAACAGGTTGGATGGATAAAAAAAAATGTGTTACATTTTGAAGAGAGGTCTTCAAAAAGTTCATGGAAGGATTCACATTATCTTTTAATTTCATTTTTCCACAAACTTTTATATACACACACACACATATGTATACTCTAAATATTATTCAGCCATAAAAAAGAAGTAAATTCTGCTATTTGCAGTGACATGGGTAAACCTGGAGAACATTATGCTAAGTGAAATAAGCCAGACACAGAAAGAGAATTACTACATGATCTCACTTTCATGTTTAATATAAAAAAGTTGAACTCAACAATCAGAGAGTAGAACGATGGTTGCCAGGGACTAGGGGATAGGGGAAACAGGGAAATGTTGGCCAAAAGTTACAGACTTTCAAATGTTTGCCAAAAGGTTATGGGTATGTAATGTATAGCATAGTGACTACAGATAATAATACTGTATTTACTTGAAATTCGATAAGAGAACAGATTTTAAATGTCCTCATCACACACACACACACACACACACACACACACACACACACACACACACACACACACACACACACACACACACACACACACACACACACACACACACACACACACACACACACACACACACATTCACACAAAATTGTAGCTATGAGTGGTGACAGATGTGCTAATTAATCTGACTGTGGTAATTAGTACATAATGTATACATTGTATACCTTGAATATTTATGACTTATGTCAGTTAAATATTTTTTAAAACAGAATACCTTTTATGATAATTTAAAGATGAATTACTGCTCATGAAATAATGAAATATTATATAAGTTGTTTGCTATAATCATTAGCAATTGGTTGCCCTCACCTTTGGAATAATGGAGGGAGACATTGCGAGGATAATTTTTATTAGAGCATAGTTGATATGAGTCTTTTTTTTGTGATGAGAGTGCCTTGGGTTGAATGCCAGAGAATGGAGTTTTGGGAGAGGTGGAGAATCGGAAGGTCTTCCTGGAAGGAGTTCATAGCTAATGATGAATTCTTTCAATCTTTGAATGCCTGCCATCTAAGTGATCTGTTTTTATTTCTTTACATTGCTTTAGCAGGGACCAGTGAGGTTGTTTAGAAAATGAGCACAATAGTTAAGTAGTAAAGAGGTAAGAGAAGTGGGTCAAAAAACCTAATTTTCACCCTATGAGCATTATCCGTTCTTGCAGAAAATCTCTGAAAGATAATTAAGGGCAGAGTCTTCTGCCTCTTTCCTCGCACTTCAACTACAGGCAGGTTGTGGCTTCTATTGCCACATATGCTTCATATTGCCCAGTTCACCAATTGTTAGCTCATTTTCTTACATTTACTTTGGCAAATTTGGAAGTGGATTTGACCAAGCAATCCACTTCCTAGCATATACTTAAGTGACACTAATGCACATATATATGCACCAAGTGGCATGTAGTAGAATGTTCATAGTAGTACTGTTTGAGATAGCAAAAAAATGTCAATTCACGAAAAAACGGATGATTTAGGCGTGAAAATAAATGAACTCTGGACATATGTGTGCATGCATACAAACACACACAATTAAAAGGAGGTCTTATTTTTTATTCTCTAAATCAAAGTAGGCCTAGGACTGGAGATGTAAGAACATCCTAGACTAGATGAACAGAAGAGAAGAAAAAAAAAGAAAATTCTCATAGCTGGAAAACTTTCTTCACTATATCCAACATTATGAGAACTCTTTAAGTTGTATCTCCAAAGTGAGAATCAGAGAAACAATCACAATTTGCTAGTAAATTTCACAATTTTCATAAGAAACGGGGGTACTTCAATTTCATGGAAAGATTGGTATTACCTTCAATTCTATTTTTCCATGAACTTTTTGAAGTACCCTTATACTTTTCAGTTTCCAAAGTGAATGTAGTCTTTCATCAATCTAGCTAGCTAGCAGGTTTCATTCATCTCATGGATATCATCTTATTCAATAGATATTTCATTGTGTTATATTCATCTGTACATATTTTAAATGTTGGAGAATTTCCCAAATTTAAATTTTTAAGGTAAACTTAAGAATACTAGCAGTTCTTGGATAAAGCAAATCTTAAAGTTGATTTGACATTTAATTTTACTATCATTTTTTTAAAAACCTGAATGTTAACTTCTTAAGGGAAATTGGATAGCAAGATCTTAGGTCCAATTGTAAATATTTGTCCTTTGTGGGCTTGTGAGTTTTTAATGCAAAGCAGCTTTTAAAACTGCTTATGGTAAGGGCCGGCCTGTGGCTCACTTGGGAGAGTGTGGTGCTGACAACACCAAGTCAAGGGTTAAGATCCCCTTACCAGTCATCTTTTGGAAAAAAAAAAAACTGCTTATGGTAGTGTTTAGGAGGATATAAAAAGGAGGAACTATAAATTATAATGACAGATAAAAACATCTTTCATTAGGTTTCACTTTGCTTTCTTTGTCTTTAGTGGTTTTTGGCAAATTTCTCATATCAAGAAGCACTTTCAGACACACAAGTTGCTATAGTTAATATTTTGTCTTCAACTTCTGGTAAGAAATTATTTTCAAAACCTTCATTATAAATCAATATATATATTTCTGGTATATATGTGTGTGTATGTATACAAATAGTTCTATCTCGTTATAACTTACTACATTAGTTCTAATGTACATTAGTGTATTATAACTTTCTTAATCGTTACAGTTTCATGCCTTAGCTTTGTGCTATTTATGTTCCTTCAAATTCTTTACTGTGTTTTTTAATACTACGGTATATTAATGAAGTTTTGTAGGCTGACTCTTTCTATTTTTTTTTTTTTTTTTTTTTTTTTTTTTTTTTTTTTTTTATTGAACAGTATTTATATTTAATGTAAGGACTATATTTGACTTGTGATGACATCATTCCATAAGGGAAAAAAATTTTTTTTCATATTTGTCTCCCACACTATCCAGTGCGCCACCGGGCCGGCCAAGGCTGACTCTTTCTATCGTAGTTGCCTTTTCCTTCACAAATCCTTTTCAGAGATCTTTTCCTAGATCCTTTGGCTAAATGTAATTGCTTATTTCAGAGCTATAATTTACCCTGTGATAAGTGTTTTATTTTTAAGATTGAATCACCTTCCAAATTTGGAAGATAAAAAAAGTATTATTGAGGTTGTAAAAATAACTTTTTCATGCAGGCTTGATTGTGATGAGTTCAGAACATTACTCTGAATGCTCGATTGAACTCTCTTATTAGTTTTAAATAAACAGGACTGTACTTATCAGTATTGTTGAAATAAATATGGTTTAATTTAAAGGCTGTTTTTATGTATGATCTTTGAGCATTTCAACCTAGGTAACTGCAGTCTTCTTTTTAGGTATTTACAAATGACCAAAAATAATAATAATAATAATAATAATAATAATAGTCATTTAAAAGTTAGGCATATAATTTACTTATTTAAACAATGAAATTGGTAGTAAATAATGTTGACGGTATTTAAGCTTACCTATTATTTTTTCATCTTTTCTCCCTATAGGACTTTTTAATAGTCATTTAAAAGTTAGGCATATAATTTACTTATTTAAACAATGAAATTGGTAGTAAATGATGTTGACGGTATTTAAGCTTACCTATTATTTTTTCATCTTTTCTCCCTATAGGACTTTTTACCTTAATCCTTGCTGCAGTATTTCCAAGTAACAGTGGAGATAGATTCACCCTTTCTAAACTATTAGCTGTAATTTTAAGGTAAGAATGTAGTGTAATAGCTAGTGTACTCTGCTTAAAAATATGTTTAAAACGTTTCTGGTAGTGGTACAGGATTATAATAGAAAGGCAAAGGAAGAGGAGGATAAAACAAGGCTTTACGTGGACATTATGTGACTCAGCCCTGCGTTAAATCCTGGGCTAATTTTCCAAACCTTCCAGGGTAGGGTAACTGGAGGGAAGGTCCCCAGGGCAGCTTGTCATGTGCTTGCAAACTAAGTATTACACTGACATTCACATTAAACTTAATCTGGCAACTTAATCCTCATAACCTGCTATGTTTAGATTTCCTTTTCCTAAGACTTTTTGTTTTTATTTTGATTTCTCCTTCTCTTACTTATTCTAGAAATCTAACATTCAGTCTTCTCTAATTGTTTCAACCTCAGTGATCTTTT
The DNA here is from genome assembly GCF_000696425.1 of Galeopterus variegatus. Taxonomy (NCBI): domain Eukaryota; kingdom Metazoa; phylum Chordata; class Mammalia; order Dermoptera; family Cynocephalidae; genus Galeopterus; species Galeopterus variegatus. Next base: position 161,795 of record NW_007726842.1, read on the forward strand.
AGTTATTTTCTGTATAATTCACTTGGGAATTTTATACTGTGGTGTAAAATCAGTATGGTTGATAACTATATTTAAATCTTTTATTTTTACTTAACTTTGTGTATGCTTATCTTCCCTGCTGGATGTTTTGTACTTCTTTGTGTCAACAAAGGCCTAGCATAGGGCTCTGACCATAGTACTCACAAAAGGTGTATTGATTTGATAAAGCTGTTATTTTTGTGAGAGAAAATCAGAAATTGGAAAAGGTAATAGAATAATTTAATGGAGAGAGAACTAGGATTGAATTAGAGCTCTGCTGTTTGCCACTCAGTAGTTTTAAACTCTCAGAGAGTTTCCTAGTTGAGACGATGTTGATAATATCTACTTTGCAGCCTTGATTTAAAGATTGGAGGTAATGTATATAAAGTGACTTATCATAGAGATTGATACTCAGCAGTCATATAAGACTGGTAGCTCTTATTATTATGTGTTTTTCTCTTTTGGATATAAGGGTAAATTGGCCGTGGCAGTGTCAGTGGTCAGTCTGGTTGATCCAACTAATTTGCCATTTAGACTTTATGGCCACTAGGGATTTTTTCTTTTGCATGGTTGGCTAACAAGCAAATTTTTGCACTAGGGAAATACCATACAGTATATTTTTATTGGAGAAATAAATGAGGTTTTATTTCACTTTATTCAAAATATGTGCTAATTTCAAAGTTTTCTTTGCAATATGATTATAAAAAGCTTGGTAAAGAAGGAAATGGATATAAAATATTGAACTTGCAAGTATTTTGACAGAGTACGTTAATCCTCGTTAACGTAGGTCTACAACTAAGGAGAGCCAACTGCCAGTTTTTGTAAGTAAAGTTTTACTAGAACACAGCCACTCTCATTCATTTGCATATTGTCTGTGGCTGTTTTAGCACTATAGTGGTAGAATTGGGTTACAACAGAGACTCTATGACCAGCAAGTCTAAAAAGTTTACTGTCTGTCCCCCTAAAAAAAGTTTGCTTGACCTGTAGTCTAGAAAAATTACTTAGAAATTTTTTGTATATTATATGTTCTTGAGAATATTATATTAAACACTGTTTAATACTTTGTTTTGAACTGGCCTTATACAATGAGATTCAATTTCTGAGGATATAAAATGATTCGATATAGCAGCAATCTTGAAGGTAATCTTCTGATAAGCTAAGAATATTATCACCATCATCTAAATGTAAACCCAGCCCCTGGTTTTTAATATGTTATGGTTACTCAGTAAATAACAGGTGAATCTAAATTCAAACAATGATTGTTCAACAGAAAATTATGATGATTTAATTGAACAGTATTTATATTTAATGTAAGGACTATATTTGACTTGTGATGACATCATTCCATAAGGGAAAAAAATTTTTTTTCATATTTGTCTCCCACTGCCAACCTGGTCATTCTGATCAGTAGGTGAGAAAATTAGACTGATTTTTTAATAAATTAGCAATATTTTATCTGCTTTAAAAAATGAGTACAATTTACAAGACGTATAGAAATAGACTGTGTAAGCTTCCCAAGGATAAGAACCACATCTCTCTTGTTCACTGCTGTAACTCAGTGCTTTGTTCATATTAGATGCTTAATAAATAGCAGTTGATTGAATGGGTCTCTACATCCTTAATTTAGTCTTATTTTTATTTATTAAAATCATGGGATTAATCAGATTATTTAATTATGTAAGGATAGTTTTACCATTAATTTAGATTTTACCAATAAGCATGAATAGTGCCATTGCTAAGTTTATATGGGTTTAATATATTTATATCTGCAAAAGAAAGATTGGAAGAAGGATAACAAGTTAGTTAATTCTTCCCAAATTGAAAGCCAGTGGATAGCATAGCATGTAAGAGCACTGGACTCTGGAGCCAGGCTGCCTGTATTTCAGTTTAGCTGTGTGACCTTGATCAAGTTACTTCACCTCTTTGTGTATTAGTTTTCTCATGTAAAATGAGAATGGTATAATAATGCCTCTTTATATGGTAATATTGTATATTTCGTGACGACTAAGTGAGTTAATACAAGTATAACACTATTGATAATATTGTTAACAGCATCACTATATTCTTTGACAGTTTTACCTGAAGTTGAGATTAGTCTCGATCACTTGTAAATAATTTTTACCTTTATGATTAGCCTTCTAAAGAATTTATTATTTTGCTCATTAGTAATAACTGCTATTCTCATAGCATTGGAGGTGTCGTGCTGGTAAATCTGTCAGGCTCTGAAAAATCTGTTGGAAGAGATAAAATAGGTAAGTACCTGACTGCATTCTCTCTGTCAGAGCATGTAAGAAAGTTTTGTGCATATTAAACATACACATAAGGAGGGTGGGCATTAATGAGGCCTTTCTTAAAACTTTTCCTCTGGAAATAATGTTTAAAAAATTCATGTTTACAGAATTCTTATATAGCCTTCACCCAGATTCTCCAAATGTTAAGAACTTACATAAGTACAGTACCGTTATAAAAATAGGAATTAACATTGGTTTCAGTACTGTTACCTAGTCTGTAGACCCTTTTCAAATTTCACCATTTTTTTCCACTAATGTTCTTTTGTCAGTCCAGAATCATTTGTTGCATTTAGTTGTCATGAGTCCTCAGTTTCCTTTAAACTGGAACTGTTCCTCAGTCTGTCTTTTATAACCTTGACACTTTTGAAGGGTACTGTTCAGTTGTTTTGTAGAATGTCCCTCAATTTGAATTTGTCTGACATTTTCCTTACGGTTAAATTGAGCTTGTGCATTTTTGGTAAGAATATCATGGAAGTGATATTGATTCCTGATCAGTGCATCATACCAGAAGACACATGATGTTGGTTTGTCCCATTGCTAGTGATGTTAATTTTAAGGTGATGTTCGCCAGGTTGCTCCAGTGTAAAGTTAGTAGTTTTTCCTTTTGTAAGTAATAAGCATCTTGTGGGGGATACTTTGAGGCTGTACAGATTGCCTGTGGCTGTCATATTTTTACCCACTAATTTTGTCATTTGCTCTTGATTATTACCTGAAACAGTTACTACTTTGGTGAGCATTTAGTTTTTGCTCCATTGCTTAGATTTACCAAAAACAAATGTAATCAGAACCCAGCTTTATGGTTTCCCTCTGGATATATATTTATATATTTGAAGTTTGTTGAATAGAATGATGATCTCTAAACTACTAGTTACCACCCAGTGAGCTGTGCCTTGAACTACCTCACTTCTTTCTCCCCAAAGCAGTTGAGTATACACAAAACAGTATGTGTGTTTGTTGTGTGTGAGTGCAAGATGTTGTTGACAGACTTTCCCTTTGCTTTTTTTAAAAAATTAAAATAATAAAATAGATTTAGTAAAGCGTTGATCTTTTGAATAATTGATTAAAAGTATTGAATATGGTCAGTTGGCAGAGGCACATTATTTAGCTGTTTTTTAAAGGCTTACTTAAATGTTTTTGAAAAGTGAGTTGATCTTTTGAATAATTGATTAAAAGTATTGAATATGGTCACTTGGCAGAGGCACATTATTTAGCTGTTTTTTAAAGGCTTACTTAAATGTTTTTGAAAAGTGAGTTAAGATGATCAGTATTTATTAGTCACCTATTGTGAGTTCCACATTATGGTTAGATATTTTGGAACATTAAAAAGTATAAATTATGTGTTTGCAGTTTTCAAGAAGTTCTTGATTTGAAACTGTGAGATTTACAAAATGAAACCACTAGAGAATAAAATAATACCATATTTAATGATAGTAAGTGTTAAATTATCTTAAACAGCAGATGTGTAGGATGGAAATTCAGTGGGGTAGAAAGAGGATACTTTGTGGAAGAGGTGGGACTTTAATAGAGCCTTGAAGATGGGGTGATAGGGGAATATATATTAAAAGCGATAAATGGGGGTGGGGAAAGAAATATAAGCCACACCTTAGTAATGGAAAAAAGCATTGGTTAAGTTGGACAGTGCCAGGTGTCAAAACTGTTTACGTAGGAAAAAATAGGAAGTACGCATTTCAATATTACAAACAAAGCATTACTAATGAGTTTTATTATTATAACAAGTGTAGGTGTTTGGTTAGATCATTGTGGTGAATGCTTTTGCATTTATTTGTTTACACATTAAACTCCTTCCCAAACTCCTAGAAGACATGAAAGGGGTGGGCTATACTTAATCTTTTCTTTTTAAATTTTAACTACACACTGTAATTGTGCATATTTATGGGGTACAATCTGATATTTTGATACATATAAATGTTGTATAATAATCGGGTAATCTTTTCATTTTTGTACGTTCATTTTTTTCCAGTAGTCTCTGACACATTATTAGATTTTTAATAAGTATATGTTGAATGAGTTAATGAATGGATGGTTTAAATTATTATGTTGATTTTTTACAGGTTCCATTTGGTCTCTTGTTGGAGCCATGCTCTATGCTGTCTATATTGTTATGATTAAGAGAAAAGTAGACAGAGAAGATAAGTTGGATATTCCAATGTTCTTTGGTAAGAATATGTTTAACTTGTGATGCTGTTTACTCTAAATGATTAACTTAGGGATTCGTTTTTGGTTTTTGGAGGGAATAGGGAAGCCTTCTTTAAAACCATTTAAAGATTATGAAACCCAGTCTTGATGTTTTTATCTTACCTTGTCTTGCCTAGTTATGTGCCTATGAGGGAATGCCCTTCCCTCAATGTGAACTGGAGAAAGAAACTTCTAACACCTTTTCACACTAATATCTTCAGCCTGTGAATCAGATATTTTCCTCATTGAGATGACAGAGTTATGGTATTATAAGCATGTGAGAGTTTACCTGCTATATTATACATTTTGCTATTTTTGAATTGTTGGAAGCATAAGCTTGGGAAAACTGCCCCCAGATGATATGTATAATACCATTCCAGTCTGTGTACTTATTTGCATTAAAAATTGTAGGCTACTTAAAGGCTTTTCATTTGCATTTTATTTTTAAGACTCAGACTATTTTATAACATAGATTCTGAAATTAACCAATTATAGTTTCTCAGGTTTTGGTAAGTTACATACCTGATATGATTTTTAAATTCTCCTTTGTCTAAAATCAGTTTAGCACGGAACTTGTGGTATCTCTGGGATTGTGAAAAAGCACATTGACAAGCTATCTTTCAAAAGATATCTGAATATAAGTAGATAAAGAAGCCTGGCAGTGGGAGTTCAAAGTACAGCTTACAGGGAGTCAGGAGACTTGGAATCTAGCTGTTGTAACTTCATTGATCTCATACTCATCTGAAAAATGAGGAAATTGGACTAGATGAGTGGCTTCTCAATTATGACTTAGGGAATAGGGAGGACCCTGGGAAGGTTGGGAGGAGGTAGAATCACATGTGTCTGGTTTTTGGACTCCTTTGCTACTTCAACTAGAACAGCTCTGCTTTGTCGGGCTTTTTGCATTACAATTTAATTTGCAGAGTAGTTTTTTCTGCTAAAAAATGGTTTGCATATCTGCATCTAAAGATTAACAGAAATAAAACATCTGAAAAGCCACCAGACTGAGCGATTGCTTAAGTTCCTTTTAAGTACAGAATTCAAGAAATATACCTTAAAAGTGAAGATAATTTTAATGACATCTTATTTTAGAGTCATAGAAAATTCCTTCTGGGATGGAATAAAATGCTAATCTTATTTGAGTGTTATAGGTAAACGGTTGGGTCAGTGGCACTTTTTTTTTTTAGACATTGGGACCTTGCAAGAAAAATTGCTTAATTTATTCTTATTAAAAAGAGTGCACATAGAAATGTGACTTGTGTTGGCCCTGTTCATATGTGATGTGATATGTAAAGCAATATTGATCTGCCCTGGTCTTTAGAATAGACGGGATTTGGAGGAGGAGTTAGAACTGGGATGTGTTGTAGGGGGTGGTCTTCAGACAAGAGTGTGCAAGCAGAGGTATAACAGGGAACAGTGAGTCGATCTGAATGGTTGTGTTGGAAACTTCACTGTAGGGAAAAGTAGGAAGATATGTGGGGCCAGATTCTGGAGGGTCTGGGGAATAGGTGAACTAATTTGGATTTTTGTCTGTAGGACCAAAGGTTGTTGATTTATGTGGGATTTCATAGACTCAGCACTTCAGAGGCCAGAAATGTGTTTGGTTCTTGATAATGCCAAATTTTGGCATTTTAATTAGAATAACTTTTTAATGTTACTTAAGCATTTTAGGTCTTAAGTCCCTTCTGTATACAGGTTCTTTTGTTTGATTTTTATCACTAGATGTCTTAAGTTATGTTATCTAAGACATAGTATGAGACAGGGATTTGGTGTGAGTGGTTTATGGGGAGGGGAGGTGCTGTGAAGGAAAAAACTGGTAAGAAAGTTTTTAACCAGGATAGTGAAGGGGAAAGAACCATGTGGTTGCAGGTGCAGTTGAGGTTTGGCCCAATTCATGGCAGGGGGCTGAGGGTGGCAAGGAGGGGACAGGTAAATATATCTAGGCACTCCTCAGAGTTGTCATGGCCTTGAGCCATTATGACTTGAGCCATGAGGGCTGGCCTTGTGAATTCTCTATCAGTCAGTCTTCCGCTGCAGAGGGTGTAGGGTGGCGGGGGTGGGAACTTCCTGGGAAAGGCAGACTTGTTTGTTCTACAAAGCCAGTTTTTCAGAAAAGGAGGGCTGCTATGAGTCTTTAGCAGCAGATGGAAAGTGAGTACTCCAGCCCTGTTAAGATTTAACTAGGCATCCTGAATACTAGTTTATTGTTTAGATGATGTAGCAAACATAAAATATATACCTGCTGTAATTTAATTTTCTTTTAAGGAAGCTCTATACTTATCTCATGGCTCTCATAGCAGATTTGTGACATTAAACTGTATAGAAAGTACAATAAAATTTACCATAAAATTGTAGTCTTTTTTTTATATTCCTTACATTCACATATATATAATCATATATAAATATAATTCCTTTAATAATAATAGCTAACTTTTATTAAGTTCTTACTACATGCCAGATACTGTGCTATATTTTATAAGTGTTTAATCTTTTCTACAACCTAATTAAATATTATTTTACATTTATAGATTGGAAAATTAAGACTTAAAGAGGTTCTGCATCTTAATAAATTGTACACTACTAGGGAGTGGTAGACTGGGATCAGACCCATGTATGTCAGATTTAGAGCACACACTTTTAACCACTACACAGTATAGTCTTCTCTTATAAGTAGTCAGTCTGTACTTAGTTCATACATTGAATAGCTCTTAGTGTAATGTATGTTATCTCATCAACTAGCTAATGAACTCTGGGAGGGTAGGAACCAAGAATTTTATCTTCTTTGGGATCTTCCTCCATTATTCCTAGCATAGCACAGATACTGTGAACATAAATATGAACTGAATCAGAGAGCAATCTAATTCCCTATAATTAATTTAGACTGAATACACAAACACATACTAGTTACTTTTTTAATAAGTTCCAGGACACTATATTATTGTTAGCTAGGGTTAACAACCCTTCTTTTTGAATTGTTTTAAGTGATTTATCCACAGTGTGGATAGTTGAACCTCAAAGACTTAGTGATCACGAGTTGTTTAATATAGTTTTTTCTAGTGTTGAGCTATTCACAGGACTGATTTAAAAATAAACCAAGCTACATTTAAGGAAGCCTGTTGGAGCCCTTTGTGTGAAATCTAACGTTTTCTAATTATAGACTTATATGTTTCAGAAATTGAAATAAATCAGAATTTCAACTTTTGTTTCTTTTACACATATTTAGGTTTTGTAGGTCTGTTTAATCTGCTGCTCTTATGGCCAGGTTTCTTTTTACTTCATTATACTGGATTTGAGGACTTTGAATTTCCCAATAAAGTAGTATTAATGTGCATTATCATTAATGGCCTTATTGGAACAGTTCTCTCAGAGTTCCTGTGGTTGTGGTATGTACTATTTATTCTCTTATGATTTATTAGTTATCAGTTTATTGACTTTGAGATAGTTGAAGCATTTATCTTGTCTTCTGATGGCCCCTCCTATGTACCTCTGTCTACACAGACTTAAAATTGAATATATTAACTCCTTTAGTGCAGGGACTTTGTTTTTTAACTTCTGCATGCTGATTGCATAGAGTAGTGCCTTGCACATAGAAGGAACTAAATAAATATTTGTTGAATGAATGAATGAATGAATACAAATGATCTAAATTTATGTTTTAGAAAGTAGAGTGCTATGCAAATGAAAGTAGTGATTATCTAATGGATATCCAAACTCACAAGATGTATATGTCAAGTGATGAATGCATGAGTTCTAGTGAGAATCTAGGGGACATTGTATATTTAAGAGACTTTGGAATATCTGTTTGGTTGTTCATAGGCTTATTTTATTTTCAGGACCTTTCATATGGGTGAACCAGATATATAAACCATAAACTCCAATTAATTTGAGATATTAACATGCTTTCATATGTTATCAAGTATATTGATATGTGAAAATAAGCTTAAAATAGTTTGAAGACAATATTATATATGGAGTTTGAGAAGCCTTCCAAATGCAGAGCTTTACACTTAGTTATGTTTCCATCTAATAGGAACTTAAAAAGAAATACAAATTGTCTTTAAACTCCTAAATGAATTTTGTTAAAATACCAGTTGAGACTACTAACTAGTGTTCTCTTGCAAAAGTCTGCAACAAAAATAGATTTTCTGATGAAATCTTCCTTAACACTCTCCTTGCATTCGATAACTCTACTCTCCCATCCACCCAATTAAGGAAATATCTCTATTTTCTTTATGTCCTCCATACTCACTCCTTTTGTGTAGTACTTAAAGATTTACTTTGTATTGTAGTAATTTAAAAATTTATCTAAAATCTTCTGCTAATCTAAAACTCTTTGACATCATAATCCATTTACTTAGTAATTTTTCTATCTTTTATTATGTGCATTTTATTTTAGATGCTCAATTTTTTTAACCTGAAATATTAATAGATGACAAAAGGATTCATCTGTCAGCTAAATTGGGGAAAGCTGGATTAAGTCAAACAGGTGTTTTAATACTACCTTTCAGACTTTTTATTACAGGACTTTGCATGATAAATATTTAAAAACAAATGCTGTATTTGATCCCTGAACCCTCTTTTCACAGAGCAGCTCATGAGTCTTGGGAACCACTAGTACTTGAGTTCCCTTTACCTCATCAGTGAGAACTAATTGTCCAGCCTCTTGAATACTTCTAGTGACACTTTATCAAGAGATAGCCTCTTTTATTGTAAAGCTACATTATTAATTCTAATATATACTGAGCTAGGATTTACTTGCCTATAACTTCCATGGGGTCTGTGGTCCTAATTATATACATTGTGGTTTTATTTTGGCTTAGAACTCATTTTCTTCTTATATTCTCAAATTGTTAGTCTTTATAAGTGGTTTATCTATTTTTCAACTGAACTAAATAATATGCAGATTGATATTTCAGAATTTAATACCAACATTGATAGT
>NW_007726842.1:171599-172246 GCF_000696425.1 Galeopterus variegatus
TTCAACTGAACTAAATAATATGCAGATTGATATTTCAGAATTTAATACCAACATTGATAGTTCAAGTTGAAAATAAAATGAAGACTTAGCTTATGGTTAAGACAATTGTTAGAAAAATGGAAAACAACAAGGAAATACTCTTTATAAATATTAAGTTTTTTTCTTTTCTATGCTAAGCCAAATCAAAAGAATAACAACACTATTTTAGTTTTCATATGATTGAGATATTTTTGCTTTGGTTACAGAGTCACTTGTTGGCCTGTCCCTTTCTTAAAGTCTATATGTGAGGTACTGTCCTGCAATTTTAATAGTGCCATTTTCTTTGTTAGCTAAGTATTATCACAAAACTGAGAACTCTACAGTTTTTTAAAACACAGAAGTAAAATATAAGCTGTGCATCTAAAGTTAAATAATATCTGTAAGCAGATCCTGAATATAGCATAAAGTACTTTGAACATTTATACTTACATTTTTGTGTTTTTAATATTTGAAGACAAACTTTGAGATTCATTTTAATAACTTTATTATTTTTTTATGTCTCAGTCCATCCTAAGCTCTTATTTTTGCTCCTGATCTCTCAAGTTATGTATTGGATAGAAAGTCTTTGTTCAATGCATTTTTTTAATATAGAATGTTCCTTTTTTTTT
>NW_007726842.1:172341-173130 GCF_000696425.1 Galeopterus variegatus
ATACCTCTGTCCATAATAGCTGATATGTGTATGCAAAAGGTAAGGCAAACTGTTTATTAGATATTTTAGGTATATTATTAAAATAGACCTAATGAAAGTTAAGGGATATGACTAAATTTATAAGGGATACAAACATGAGTAAAATTTGATGCCTTCACTCCCAAGGTGCTTTACTACATAGAAATATGAAAAGTACCAAAGAAATGGATAATCTCCTGCTTTGTTAGCTTTTCAGTTTTTTTAATGCATTTTTAAGTTAAAGACAGTAACTTTATATGTAGTTTACCAGTTTTTGAGTCATGTTCCAAGGGATCTTTGGTAAGTCAATGATAAGGAATAAGGGATACATTTTATCACGGAAGTAATAGTATTTTGGTATCTAAAAGAAACTTCAGAGGTTCCTTAACACTATACTAATACTACTATAGCTATGAGCAGCACATGAATAATGGTGTTTCTTAATGAATGTCATTTCTATCTTGACTCAGGTGTCCCTTTCCTTTTGTATGAAATCCTGGTCTGGATGCAGGGATTCTTGTGACAAATGTTGGCAATGATAACATCACAGAAAAGAGTATCTAGGTGTCTGCCAGCAGACTAGAAGGGTGGAATTTCTTCAGTGTTCCTAGAGGTAGCAGGGGGAACAGAGGTGTGCCATTGGCTAACGCTAATGCAGTTCAATATTTGTAAGCTTTTAACTCCAAGAACTAAGTAACAAAAGTGTGTGAGTGTGTGTGTGTGTGTGTGTGTGTGTGTGTGTGTGTGTGTGTGTGTGTGTTTTAGTTCAGT
>NW_007726842.1:173523-177144 GCF_000696425.1 Galeopterus variegatus
TGTCATTTCTATCTTGACTCAGGTGTCCCTTTCCTTTTGTATGAAATCCTGGTCTGGATGCAGGGATTCTTGTGACAAATGTTGGCAATGATAACATCACAGAAAAGAGTATCTAGGTGTCTGCCAGCAGACTAGAAGGGTGGAATTTCTTCAGTGTTCCTAGAGGTAGCAGGGGGAACAGAGGTGTGCCATTGGCTAACGCTAATGCAGTTCAATATTTGTAAGCTTTTAACTCCAAGAACTAAGTAACAAAAGTGTGTGAGTGTGTGTGTGTGTGTGTGTGTGTGTGTGTGTGTGTGTGTGTGTGTTTTAGTTCAGTATAATTTGAAGAGGGAAATGCTTGAAAGCCCAAAGGCTTATAATGTGTACAAGTAATAATCAGATTTTTAAAAGCCATTTCTCGTTAGGTCTGAGTTTTTAAGATAAAGGCAAAATACCTCTCAGTGATATGTATCTTCGTTGTGTAAATAACAATTCTGTGTTGATATTTAACTTTGTTTTATGAGGTTCAGTAAATTCTTACTTTTTTGTCACAGCTAAAGAGTGGAGATCTTCTCCTTAATTGAGAATTAAGTGTCTTATACACCGTGCATTTTCCATGAATTTGAATATTATAAAATATATGTAACACCGAAGTTATACGTCATTAGATTCTTTTATATATTTAAATAGTATCCAGGTCCTTCCCCACCTCAAGGTCATAATGCTGAATACCAACCAAAATGTTTCCAGTGAAACTGAGGAAGTGCTGCATATTAGAGGATTTTGGTAGACTGCTGTGTAAATCAACTTTACCATACTGATATATATTTTTTTATTTTTTTAAAGGAGACCAGTAAGGGGATCTTTTTTTGTGTGTGTGTCCTTTTTGAGACCGGCCGCACCGCGCTCAGCCAGTGAGCGCTGTGAGCTCATCGGTCATCCCTATATAGGATCCGAACCCGCGGCGGGAGCGCTACGGCACTCCCAGTGCCACACTCTCCCGAGTGTGCCATGGGCTCGGCCCTTGGCTTGGTAGTGTCAGCACCACACTCAGCCAGTGAGCAAATCGGCCATCGCTGTATAGGATCCGAACCCACAGCCTTGGTGTTATCAGTACCACACTCTCCCGAGTGAGCCACGGGCTGGCCCCATACTGATATTTTAAAAACATAAGCTTTTGCAGATTGAAAACAAGATTGAAGATTAATTTTAGGGAATTTTAAAATAACTGTCACGGGGGACCTGATTTTATTAAATGACTATATGGTTTGTTTAATCATATTTTAAGATGAAGGCACAACACAAGAAAAGGGAAAATATATATATATATGTAATTAATTAGGAAAACAACCAAACTATCTTTTCTTGACTGTCCTCACTTCTAGAATTGGGCAACCAGTTAAATGAGTAGACTGGGCCTTTAGTGGGATGGAGGGTAGGGCAATACCTTCTGGAAAAAGTAGCAGGGTATGCCTAAAGCTGCAAAAGAAGCATGATAAGAAAAGTCTACTTTTATGGGATTTTTTGGTTTTGTTAGCCAACCATATTTACATATAGTTTCTGAAACTTTAGCATGTATTAAAATTACTGTGCTTGAAACAAAATGGGTTTTTTAATCTATTTATAATTATTTTGCATAAAAGAAAGCATCCCTATCATATTCAGATTTTTTTTTTTTTGGCAGCTGTTCAGTACAGGGATCCGAACCCTTGACCTTCATGCTCTTAACAATCTGAGCTAACCAGTCAGCCCATATTCAGTTTTATATTCAGATATATTCAAGAATTAGAAAATTTTTTGTTTACTTAGGCAGTATTCTTTGTTTCAATAAATGTCTTCATTTCCTTTAATTGCCTTCATAGCTTGTTGGAAATCAAAGTGGAAGTTTACTCACTGTGAGGCAACCCATAAATAACTGCATTGTTGAAAACAAACTTTGTTTTTAAAAGTCATCTAGGGTTTTATCTACCTTTATAAAGACTGTTTTTATTCAGTTATGAAATAGGGTTTTTAACTGAATATTCACGAGATCATTTTATCAATTATGTCTACTTTTTTTTTCTTTCCTGTCCCATGCAGAGATAGAACCCTGGACCTTGATGTTATCGGCACTCTGCTTTTTTTTTTTTTTTGTCTTTTTCCGTGTCCGGCAACGGATTGCAACCCTCAGTGTTGCCCCCGGACCAGACCGGGGACCGGCAATGGCATTGCAACCCTCGGTGTTGCTCCCGCGCCTCGCTCAGCCAGTGAGCGGGAACCGGTCTNTGGACTGGGGACCGGCAACGGCATTGCAACCCTCGGTGTTGCTCCCGCACCTCGCTCAGCCAGTGAGCGGGAACCGGTCTGTATGTGGGATCCGAACCCTCGGGCGGGAGCGCCGCTGCGCTTCCCAAGCGGCGCACTTATCCAGTGCGCCACCGGGCCGGCCCGGCACTATGCTTTAACCAACTGAACTAACCAGCTAGCTTTTTTATATCTACATTTAAAATTATCATTATTCATAAGTTTTTTATACTTTTTCTGGTCTTGAGTAAATTAAATGCTTCATGGCTTTTCTAGATTATTAAATATCCTGGTAAATATCCCAAGAATATGCTATCATATACTAATAATTTCATAACTAAGTGAATGCTTTTTTAGTTTCCTTTAATGACTGTTCTTTCCAGGGTGTTCTTAGGCTGACTTAGCCTCTATGCATGTGTATCATAAAAATAGAGAATGCATGTTAATAATTGTCAGAGTGATTATTCATGTGTTACACATTGTGAGTCCCTCATAAAAGACATTATTCTAACAAAACCCCTTTATTCTAATGGTGCTATGAAGTGGAACAGTATTTATTTTCCACCAGGTAGAGTCTTGCCCGTGATCCAGACCTCTCAAAGAGGGCAAAAACAGTTTTTCTTCCCTATTTTAAAGATAGGAGTTACTATTTTCATCATTATTTTCAAAGCAAACCACCAGTGTGTTGCACCTAAATCTCAATAATTAATCATTGCACGCTTCTTTGACAGTTGTTTTTGATCCTTATTTGAATCTGAATGGTAAAGGTAAAACAGTGAAAGGGAAGAATGTTTTATTTTTTTTTTTGGTAACATTATGGCATCTCATTTTTAATTTTCTTGACAACCCTGATACATGATTGATTAGAGGATTTACCACTGAGGCTTATCTTGCTGCTTGTCTTCTCTGGCTAAGATTCCATAGTAAAAATATTCCTGTATACTTTATTTTACTTGTTCATTATTTCACTTTGAACATTTTTCATTTGTTACTAGATAATAAACAAGTTTTCAGTGTCATGATTAGAATTTGTTGCATATTGTTAATAAAAGTTTTGCAAAAATGTAAGGGTTTCATCTTTTTTGTACTATTTAAGAACCGTAACATAACACAATACAGCACAACTACAATATCACTTTTTTTTTAAATGTGAGGTTTTGAAGAGACTTCAGAAATTGAAGGGGAGGGATCCCTGTAAGAATAGACAGTAACGGGCTGGCCCGGTGGCGCACTGGATAGTGCGCTGCTTGGGAAGCGCAGCGGCGCTCCCGCCCGAGGGTTTGGATCCCACATACAGACCGGTTCCCGCTCACTGGCTGAGCGAGGCGCGGGAGCAACACCAAGGGTTGCAATCCC
>NW_007726842.1:177154-185984 GCF_000696425.1 Galeopterus variegatus
GGGAAAAAAAAAAAAAAAAAAAAAAAAAAAAAAAAAAGAATAGACAGTAAGCAGTAAATAAATGGGCAGCATGGTGATCAAGACAAAAACTTCATGGTGGATATTTCTGCCCTTGGTGTACTATGCATAATAAATGAAAAACATGCTTTCTTGGCTTAGCTTTAACTTTTTATCCAAGCAGGAAGAACTGTTGGTAATTTAGGCAGGTGGAATTGTAAAATTAAAGTCCTGAATCCTTAGATTTAATAATAATATATTGTTAACACTTAGTATTATCTTCTTGGTGTTTTAACTTATTCTTGCTAGTTTTCACAAATGGAAAACTTACATTAAAGGGAAAAATTGCCCTCAATAGTAATTGTGGGTTTGTTTATTCTCCTATCTTTTATTTTTAGGTGCAGTTTTCTTGGTTATTTTTTGCAGGCGCTATCCCTGTATTTTTTTCATTTTTCATTGCAACTCTCCTATGCCATTATAATAATTGGGATCCTGTGATGGTGGGAATCAGAAGAATTTTTGCCTTTATATGCAGAAAACATCGAATTCAGAGGTTGGTTTAGCTCCAAATACAAATTTTAAAAAAGTAATGCTTTGCCAAATAAACTGAGAATTATATATGCTGGCCTAGGTTTTAGAGATATTATGTGAGGAATTATTGATAGATTATAATTTATTTATGTTTTATGCCAGTTTAAAATAAAATAATTTATTCAGATCCATTGAGTAATAAGACAGCTTCTTGATAACTACTTTTTAGAAAACATGTTTTGATTCACAGGTAAAATCCAAAGTGCTTATTATTTAAATGTAGAAAACTTGTATTGGTTTGAACATAATTCATAATAGAATATTATAGCATTGCCTCAAATTTTCATTTTTCAATTTCTTTCTTTTTAAGAAAGAAAGTTTTTTATGTTTTACTCCAAAAAGAACTTGGGATGAGTTGTTGGGAAATCTTGTCCTCATCTTGGTTCTGCCAGTAACTTGCATCCTGACCTCACAGCCTCAGCCAGTAGAATAGATAATGTTTTTTTTTTTTTTTTTTTTTTTTTTGTCTTTTTTCCGTGTCCGGCAACGGATCGCAACCCTCAGTGTTGCCCCTGTACCGGACCGGGGACCAGCAATGGGATCGCAACCCTCGGTGTTGCTCCCGCGCCTCGCTCAGCCAGTGAGCGGGAACCGGTCTGTATGTGGGATCCGAACCCTCGGGCGGGAGCGCCACCACGCTTCCCAAGCGGCGCACTATCCAGTGCGCCACCGGGCCGGCCCCAGAATAGGTAATGTTTAAGGTTCTCTTTCAGCTCTAAAGCTTTCCTTAACTATTGTTTTTTTGTTTGTTTGTTTGTTTGTTTTTTCCTTAAGAATTCCAGAAGACAGTGAACAATGTGAGAGTCTCATTCCTATGCATGGTGTTTCTCAGGAGGATGGAGCTAGTTAGCTGTTGCCTTTAGCTCAGGTTTGTATGTGAGCTGGCATTAGTGTTGAGTAAGTTCTTATTCTTGTAATACTCAAACACAGAATTGATTTTCTATAATTAGTTGTTTCAGAATAACAACTAAGGGAACAGCATCTGGAGCCAAAGTGCCTGGGCTCCAGTTCCAGCTTCTTCTCCATGTATTATCTGTGCGACCTTATGCAAGATTTTTAACCTCTCTGTGCTTCAGGGGTTTTTTTTGTTTGTTTGTTTTTTTAACAAAAAGAATGAATTTATTGTAATATTCCCCTTTCAGATATACAAATGTTGAATCATTTTTCTTTTTTTACTTTAATTTTTTTTTATTATTAGCATATTCATTCTTACAAATCGTGATATTTCTTTATGCCCTTTGCCCAACCTATCACCTCCCAAACCCCCTTCCTCCCTCCTGCCCATCTCTAGTATCTTTAGATTTGTTCTCTCCTTCTGAAAGTTCAGCCTATTGTTGTTGTCTTTTCTTTCTTTCTTTCCTTCATTCCTTTGTTCATCCCTCTCTCCCTCCCTCTCTTCCTTCCTGCCTAGTAGCCAGTTATGAGTGAGAGCATGCAGTATTTCTCTTTCTTTGTCTGGCTTATTTCACTTCACATAATTTTCTCCAGACTCATCCATGTTGCTGCAAATGGCAGAATTTCATTATTTGTGAAATGGGGTTACAATAAAACCTCCCTTATAAGATTGTTAGAAGTCTTAAATACTTTTCAAGTTTAAAGTATATGTAATAGTACTAATTCAAATTAAGTAACCAATAAGCTTACTCTTATTTTTATTCATGCTAAGGGTCATCATTTTATTTAATGATGTACTTTAAAAAATATTATTTTCTCTGATTATAAAAGTAAGAAAAAATGTAATATTTTGGTGTATAGTCTTTTCTCTATGCTTATGTGTGTTTGTGTGTGTGTGTGTGTATGTGTGTTTTATGTAACTAGCACAACATATATCCTGATTCTTTGTGCTTTTTTACTTAACAATGAATGTTTCAGGAACATTTTTCCATTTTTTATTTTAAGAAAGATTGTCTTTTATATTTCTTAGGTGACAAAGAGTACACGATATTTAGTGTTTCGCTAAATGAATCCTTAAAATAAACCCAACGTATACCTTTGGCAGATACAAAAGTGATTATTTAGAATGAGAGATCACAATAAATTAGTAGAATTATGGAGATTCAGATTCCTTTCTTCAGAGATATCTTTAGGGAATTTATATTGAAATGTTTTCTGGTTGCAACTGGATTTCCCCTCCTCACCTAGAATATTGTACAACTCATGTCAACTCCTAAACACACATTGGCCTTCTTAAGCTTAAGTTTCTTTTCTTCATGGTAAATTCACTTCTAACCTAAGACTAATTGTCTTGGTTTTGTGTTTTTCTTTGGTGGATTTTTTTTGAATCTAGTTTTTACTGTTATGATGATTATACAGGTACATGCACATGGTTTGGGTTCTAATTCTATAAGACTTCATGTACAGAGCAGCTACCATTGCCCTGCCCTGCCCATACTGCTTTTATTCTTCTCTCAATCTGAGAAAATCACTTTCAATCTTAGCCGGTTCTTTTTTTATTTACCTCCCCGTCTAAGTACCATGCTTATACTTCTGTTTCTTCAGTTTTCAGTTTTAGGCATCTTCAATAGACTTTTCCATTAAAGTAGATGAGGATAGATTACTTTCAGGTTTACTTCTCCTGTGCTCCCATCCCATATACCTGCCTCAAAACCCCATAACATTCCTAGCTCTTCATCATCCCTGTATGGTTATTGCATCATTTCGGATAAATCTATATTTAATGTTTACATTGTTAAGATTTAAAAAAATGTTACTTGTAACTGAGCCATGTAGGATTCTGCTTGGTATTTCTCCAGTTCAGAGACCCTCTGTTACTACCCTTTTTAGAGACTAAAGCTTCAAGTCTTTTCCTGGGATGGAGAAGGCACCTGAGCATCTGTGAAAAGTAAGGGTAGGGGAATCTGAGGGTCTACTTGCTTTTTGTATAGACTTTGTACCAATCTTCCTGTGTTTAGTTGTTTCTTTATCCCTCCTTACCGAGATATCTGGTGCTATTTCCCTATTGCTAGCTAAAAGTTAGCTGCTGTTTTCTTGTCTCTCTGTCCTTTTCTTTGTCTGTGTAGTTTATTCCGTCTCAGAGAAACTCTTTTATTGTCTTTTTTTAGTGAGGTTTTGAAGAAGGAGTGGAACTAAATATGTGTTTATTTGCCATCTTTAAATTAAAAACAAAACCACCATAAACACAATCATTCTTTAAAGGTTTTTAATGCTGTAATTTATGCTTTATCTTTCCTTGTTATGCTGTGCATTATTCCCATACTCAGATAAACCCACCCCCACTCAGGCAAGGTTTCAATATTTTTAGAAGTGGACGCTGGATAAAGGGGAGTTAGTGAAGACTAAAGAAGATGGATTGCAATAGACTAATGTAGAGTTGAGTAGGTTCGTCAGGAATCTTTGTCTCTACAGGAGTAATGGTAAAATATACCAGGAATAAAGCTAACTGGTAGTACAAGACTAAGTAGTATTGGATATCAGCCTTTGACATTGCTGTAGAACTCACATTTCATGAGTTCTCAGTACTCACCTCAGGTTCAAGTATCCAGTTATTAAGTATATATACTGTGTATGATATACATTTCAACATTAAGATAATTTACTTTTTAAAATATAAAGTATAAAAAACTAAAACTGAAAATTATAATCTAATCATGTTTCTATGTTTTTTGTTTGTTTGTTTTTAGTTTGATAATGGAACATTATACAGCGAAGAGACAATCTCTAGCAAGTTTTTGTAGAAAAATGATTCAGTGCCTAGTCTGAAAAATAACAGTTTCAGTTCTTTGAAACTCTAAAATATATTTTCCTCATATCCGTTTTCTTCATTTTCATAATGAAGTACTTTGCTATGTAGCTGTGTACATATCACTACAGTTATAGGAAGTTCTAGTCCACAGTCCATCTAAAGGACCAACCTGCCTTACACATCTCAAGGAATTCAGCTGATGAAATCATTTGAACTAATCAAGGAATAAAATCCTAATGTTCTTGAGACTTTATTTTCACATATTTGTTAAATGCTGGACTATATTATGAAAATATCTTCAAGAAATAATTTAAGTATATAGATCAGTGTTTCTGACTGGTAAAATGGTAAAATAAGCTGCCAGGAATAGGTACAGATTGTATTTTTGGATTTTGTAGAATATTGCAAAATAACCACACAGAAAAAAATGTTTAATTTATGCAACAAGTATATTCATGCAAATTTGGTGGGATTTTAAGAATAATAAATATTTGAGAAAAGATCTGGTTCACTCATACTACATATATTGTATTATCCTTTTATAGCATTAATTAGGTGCCTTCTATTTTAAATCTGTGACAAATCAGAACAAATTTTTAAAGGGGAAGTATTATTGTAAAATGAAGAATTTATGTATTTCTAAAGGCTGTATTGCTGTAAATTTAATTGTTAAAGCTCTGTTTAATTTAGAGATTTGAAGAAATATTCTCTCTTCAATTAAGAAATTTTTATAATGGAATGATTTAAATTGAAGTGATAAAGAGTATTATTAAAATAAAGTGTTTATATATGTATTTGTGTATTTTAGATCTATCAAGTGTTCTAATTATTTCGCATATAAATGTGCCTAATTACTATAGAACTGGATGCTTCTTCTTTAAATAATTTTAGTTTTCCTAAATAAATGATTAATGGTTAAAATACCAAAGAGGAAAGACAAGAAGGAATTCTACTTTAAAAGTTACATTTGAATTTCTCCTCAACCAAGATTAAATTAAATATAAAATACTCCTTATTTCAACTCGTAAACTTAGGCCTTACATGTACTTACTGTACAATTGCTCCAGGATTCTGTTCCCCATAGACATCAGTGAACAAATGTCCCGGGCACAGACTTTTGATTAATCAGAATGTATTCCCTTTTCAAGTTTTGCAAGAATAGTTTAGTTCTTTTCAAAATTTCTTAACAAATTTGATATTTTAAAAATTCCCTTTACAGTGGTTAGCTTCAGATTGTCCTATTAGCATTCTTAAAATTGCTACCATGAGTCTAAAATGAAGTTTGGCCATCTTTCTGCTTCATATGGAAAACTTTATGCTATATTAATTTGAAATATTGTTTATGATATTAAATTTAAAAGACAGACAACTGTCTTCTCACTTGGCACCACCAGTAATTCTTAAGCTAAAAATAATGTTGATTTAATTACACTTTTGACCTGTTTAGTTTCACAGGGTAAAGGCATGTAAAGAATGTGGACTTCTAAGGGATTTTCTTTTAAAAATAACTTAATATTTCAATTACTCACAGACTAATTTTGGTTGAAGTTTATTATCTAGATACTTCTGCTTTCTGTTTTTGCTCTTTGACAGTTTACAAAGACCTTCAGCAATTTACAGGGTAAAATAGTTGAAGCAGTGGAGGTGAAAATCCAATTTTAAATTATTCTATAAATATGGTAGAAAAAGAGATTGAACTTAGAATTTTTTGGTTGTTCATATGCTCTATGCTTACATCATCACACAGATCATGTGTTGTCATTCAGGATTCTGGAAATAGTAAGCCTTAGCTGACATGCTGGATAGATCTTGAACAGTTCTTACACTATGCTGCTGTGTTTCGTTAATTGAAGAATAACTGCTTTAGAAGGAAGCATCATTCAGTTGGTTAACTGAAAGTATGAATTATTGCTACTTTGCTCGCCCACCAATTATCTTTTCTCTCAGATTTTATTTATATGAATGATTGTATTTGAATACTGCAGCCACGGCAAGTGAGCAATTGAAGACTTCCTTCTGCACCTTGTGGTTAAGGGTTCATCTTCTCAAGAAATAAGGTTGTATTGGGTTGCTTTCATTCTGTGGATTACCTAGAAACTAAGTAACAAGGCCCTAGGATCACAGAGCCTTGCAGGCCTTTGGAATTTCTGGGGCATATACATTCATGTAACTGCTAATGTCCTTCCTCTCTATGAGAACAGTGCTTAGATGAATGCTTTTTGGATGAAGCTTAGAAAAGCCACTAGGTATATGTCAAGCACCTATATTTATTCCTTTAAATACATTTTGATTTTTAAAAATTGAGATATTGCCTTCTGTCAGTCTGACTTAATTAATTTCTTACATTAAACTGATTTTCTCCCGGGCAGCTAACAAATAAAATTCATTGTTTCCGTAGAATGAGCTCACAAAGTTAAAATGTGAATGTTCTCAAAGGTATACAGTCTTGTTTCAGGAAGAATGCTAATGCCCACTTTAAAATCAATCACACAGAGCCAATTTGGAATTGCAAGGTGTGACTCCTCTGGAAGCCAAGTGTTTTCATAAGGCGTGTGGTAAGGCCTGTAACTAATCCTCAGTATGCTGGTTGAAGAAAGAAAATATCTTTGAAGATGGATAAAGGTGGAATTAATTAGAAAATAATATTTTTTTCCACAATCTTTTTAGCAAATAAATGAAATGTTATTTCCATTTTAAGCAATTTTAGTTGTTATAATCCTACATTTCTTCCTATCTCCTTCTGGAATATTCTTTATTACTAAAAAATATTTTAAGAATTATTCACGGAATTGAGAATGGATATTATCTGTGACATCTGCAGATTTAACTTATGTAGCTACCATACTGTGTGCTGATTTTTTTAAATGGTGATATGGCATTTTTGAGATTTTCAGCTTACAGAATTTGAAGTTAGAGTTCTATTTTCATATGTCTGTCATGTCCCAAAAATTCCATTTAGATAAGTTGAGGTACTTTTTCTTTTACATAGACTTGCAATTTTTAGATACCACATTTCCTTTTTTATAGTATCAGCCTCATTTGCCTATACAAGAATGAATAATAAATTTCATATGTCCACAGGAAATTTTCCTTTAAGTAAGAGCCGTTAATAAACTGGGAACAGAAGAGGAGTTCATTATAAATTAGAAGCAAATAATAACTATTGGGAATTTTCTGTTATTTTAATATGAAGCTTTTTTGTTTACCATCAGGAATAAAGGTTGCATGATGACTGAAATTTTTATTTTAACTTTAACTCTTATTAGATTACCTTATTTTCATTCTGATTTTTTAATCTAAAAAATTGTGGTTTGCATTTCTTAAAAACTAAGCATAATTATAATGTCACTACATTTAAAAAAGAATACTTTCCTATAAAATTTCCTGTATTCATTATACACTGTTAGAATGTCAAATAATGAAATCATTGACATATTTAAGGAAAAATTGCATATGAAAAGTAGTGCTGTCCAGTTAGGCATATTTGCTGAAATGTTAATGTGAAATGGCGACATCTCCAATGACAGCATTTTGTATTTGTGTTGACATAGATGTGGATTTATTTTTGAGTTAGGGATTTGGGGTGGAGCACCCAGATGAACACATTTCCTTCACGATATTTTAAACTTCAGATAGTAAAATTTTCAAATTGGAACTGTTGACAAGTAACTTCATGAATTTTAGTTTTTAATTTTATATGTGATTTCCTTCGTAAGAGCTACTTTTATTAACTGTCTTTTAGATCCTTGTATGCTAAGCATCTGGTATTTCTCTACTTCATTTTCCTACACCTGGTTTTAATTATGGCAGGTAATAAAGCAGTCATGGGAGAGTGTCCATTCATTTCAGTGGGTTCTTGCAAGGCAGGCAGAAGACTTCTATCCAAGAGTCTTATTTTTGACACTTGGTGAAAACAATTCTTGAGATTCTTATTGCCAGTATTTGCCAGCTTGGAATAATTTTCAAATTTATTTTTCTCATGGAAAAAATCCAGCGTCATTCACTTAGAACACTTAACATCTGAAGCGAAATTTTGTTGAAGGCTGTCTTAATTATTTTAGAATAAAATTTAATACACTTGATTCTTTTGACCTTTGTAGTCATGTAAAATTATATATATTTTAATATGCATGTTCCAAGTAAAGCAGAGAGAGAACATGCTATAGAGCAGTGACTCTCAAACCTGAGCGTGCATCAGCAACACCTGGAGAACTTGTTAAAACACAGATTGCTGGGCCCAACCCCAGAATTTCTGATTCATAGATCTGGGGAGAGGCCTGGGAATTTGCATTCCTAACGAGTGTCCACGTAATACCACTGCTGGTAGTCACAGGACCACATTTTGCCAATTAGTACTCTGCAGAAGAGCACCAACTTTTTTTTTTTTGTCTTTTGTCTTTTGTCTTTTTCCGTGTCCGGCAACAGATCGCAACCCTCAGTGTTGCCCCCGTACCGGACCGGGGACCGGCAACGGAATTGCAACCCTCGGTGTTGCCCCCGCGCCTCGCTCAGCCAGTGAGCGGGAACCGGTCTGTATGT
>NW_007726842.1:186984-201972 GCF_000696425.1 Galeopterus variegatus
TGTGTGTGTGTGTGTGTGTGTGTGTGTGTGTGTGTGGGTGAGTTTGTTTGTTTGTTTTTCTTTTTTTTTTTTTTTTTTTTTTTTTAGCTCCCACCAATAAGTGAGAACATGTGGTATTTCTTTTTCTCTGCCTGACTCGTTTCACTCAGTATTATTCTTTCAAGGTCCATCCATGTTGTTGCAAATGGGAGTATTTCCTTCATTTTTATAGCTGAGTAGTATTCCATTGTGTAGATATACCACATTTTCCGTATCCACTCATCCGATGATGGACATTTGGGTTGATTCCAGCTCTTGGCTATTGTGAAGAGTGCTGCAATGAACATTGGGAAACAGGTATACCTTCGACTTGATGTTTTCCATTCCTTTGGGTATATTCCCAGTAGTGGGATAGCTGGATCGTATGGTAGCTCTATCTTCAGCTGTTTGAGGAACCTCCAAACCATTTTCCATAGGGGTTGCACCATTGTGCATTCCCACCAACAATGTAAGAGAGTTCCTTTTTTTCCGCAACCATGCCAGCATTTATCTTTCAGCGTCTTTTGGATTTTTGCCATCCTAACTGGGGTGAGATGGTATCTCAGTGTGGTTTTGATTTGCATTTCCTGGATGCTGAGTGATGTTGAGCATTTTTTCATATGACTGTTGGCCATTTGCATATCTTCTTTAGAGAAATGCTTACTTAGTTCTTTTGCCCATTTTTTGATTGGGTTGCTTGTTTTTTTCTTGTAAAGTTGTTTGAGTTCTTTATATATTCTGGATATTAGTCCTTTGTTGGATGTGTATTTTGCAAATATTTTCTCCCACTCTGTTGGTTGTCTTTTAGCTCTGTTAATTGTTTCTTTTGCTGTGCAGAAGCTTTTTAGTTTGATATAGTCCCATTTGTTTATTTTTCCTTTGGTTGCCTGTGCTTTTGGGGTCATATTCATGAAGTCTGTGCCCAGCCCTATTTGCTGAAGGGTTTCTCCTATGTTTTCTTTAATAAGTTTTATTGTTTCGGGGTGTATATTTAAATCCTTGATCCATTTTGAGTTGATTTTAGTACATGGTGAGAGATGTGGGTCTAGTTTCAATCTCCTGCAAATGGATATTCAGTTATCCCAGCACCCTTTGCTGAAGAGGGAGTCCCGACCCCAGTGAATAGGCTTGGTGCCTTTGTTGAAGATCAGATGGCAGTTAGTGCGTGGGTTGATTTCTGGGTGCTCTATTCTATTCCATTGATCAGTGTCTCTGTTTTTATACCAGTACCATGCTGTTTTGGTTATTATAGCTTTGTAGTATAGTTTAAAGTCAGGTAGAGTAATACCTCCAGCTTTATTTTTTTTTGCTCAGCATTGCTTTGGCTATTCGTGGTCTTTTGTTATTCCAGATAAATGACTGTATAGTTCTTTCCATTTCTGAGAGAAATGTCATAGGAATTTTGATGGGGATTGCATTAAATTTGTATATTATTTTGGGTAGAGGTTAATGCTACCTGCCTAGGACAGTGAGAAATGAGAAGATATAGTTGAAGTGCCCAGCCCAGCATGCCTGGGTGCTTGAAAAAATGCTGATTCCCTTGGTCAGTCCACCCTTCACTATTCCAGTTGTAAAGTATAAGCTTCCTCTCAGCTGTGAAATTCTGTGATACTAAAAGTTCTATAGTTCAAGAGACAATTGGAGAAAGGGGAACCCTCCTACACTGTTGGTGGGACTATAAGTTAGTACAGCCCTTATGGAAAACATATGGAGGTTCCTCAAACAACTACAGATAGAACTGCCATACAATACATACAGATAAAACAACCCAGCAATCCCACTGATGGGTATGTACCCAAAGGAATGGAAACCATCATGTTGAAGGGATACCTGCACTCCAGTGTTAATTGCAGCTGTATTTATAATAGCCAAGAGTTGGAATCAACCTAAATGTCCGTTGGCCAATGACTGGATAAGGAAAATGTGGTACACGCAGTGGAATATTACTCTGCCATCAAAAAAGAATGGAATTCTGCCATTCGTAGCCACACAGATGAATTTAGAGAAAATTAGGTTAATTGAAACAAGCCATGTGCAGAAAGAAATACTGCATGTCCTCACATAAGTGGGAGCTAAAATAAAGGAAAGGAGAGGGGAGGGGAGAGGAGAGCGGAAGGAGGAGAGAGGGAGGGAAAGGAAAGGAAGGAGAAAGAATCATAATACATTAAACTTTCAAAAAAAATGGGGAGGGGGTTGGCGAAAAACTAGTTAAGGGTCTTAAAGATTGATTACATTTTGTAAACATGAGCATACTAATTATTCTGATTTGATCACCACATATTGTACACATGTATTGATATTCAATTCTGTACCCCACAGATATATATAATCAATTATATTCAATAAGCAAACAACAACAAAAAGGGTACACGCACACACAAAAGAATATATAACCTCCACCCCCCAACTTTAAAAGTTTTCAGTTAGATTTATAAGGCAGCATTTAAGAAGTTACATCTGAGTACAGTTTGAATCCATGGCAGTTTTCACTGAGGTTGAGTATGTCGGATAAATAGGCTAACTTACCTAAGTTACTGGCTTATTAGAGTCTCCACTACATTGCCTCCTAGCGACTTTACATGAACAAAATATGTAGTTCTCTGTTTTCTCTCTCCCTCTTGCCATGCGATCTGCTTGTACCCACCCGCCAGCTACCTGCCGCTTTCCAACACAAGTAGAAGCAGCCTGAGGCCTGCACCAGATGCATCTGTCCCAGAATCATGATCACTTAGGCATGTAGCCAAAGGAAGCTGAACCCAGCCATGACTAGGCAAGCTGCCACCACCGCCCTGGGCCCCACCAGGGTCCTGAGGTATGGAGCTGGTGGAAGCCGAACCCAGCTACAACCAGAGAAACCAGGAATGGCTAAAGAAAATCACTCCTTGACATCTGAGTTTATCCTCATAGGATTTACAGATCACCCAAAGCTGATGACCTTTTTGTCTGTGGTATTTCCTGCCATTTGTCTGATCACCATGGTGGGAAATCTTGGTTTAGTGGCCTTAATTTATATAGAGCATCATCTTCACACACCAATGTACACCTTTCTGGGCAACCTGGCTCTGACAGATTCCTGCTGTCATGTGCCATCACCCCCAGGATGTTAGAGAACTTCTTAGGACAGGAGGATTTCTCTCAATGTATGGTACAATTTTATTTTCTCTGTCTTGCTGAAACTTCAGATTGCTTTCTTCTGGCGGCAATGGCTTATGATCGCTATATGCAGCCCACTACAGTACCATAACATGATGTCAAAGAAACTGCATGCAGATGACTATAGGGAACTTCAAAGCTAGTAACCTGCATTCCATGACTCATAGGGGCCTTCTATTAAGGTTAACTGTTTGCAGGTCTAATCAAATTGATCACTTTTTCTGTGATATTCTTCCACTGTATAGACTTTCCTGTACTGACCCTTATATCAATGAAATCATGACATATGTTTTTTCGATAGCAATTCAAATCTTTACCATTGCCACTGTCTTGATCTCTTATCTCTGCATCCTTTCCACTATTTTCAAAATGAAATCCAAGGAGGGAAGAGGTAAAACATTTTCTACTTGTGCATCCCACTTTCTGTCTCAATAGTCTACATTTGTCTTCTCATGTACATTAGACCATTTGAGAAAGGGGAGAAAGATATACCAGTGGCAATATTTTATACAATAGTAATTCCATTATTAAACCCTTTTATTTATAGCCTTAGAAATAAGGAGGTGATAAATGTTCTGAAAAAAATTATGAGTAATTATAATATTCTTAAACAAACTTCATCCTCCATAGAAACTGATCTTAATTTGTTAAAATGCTTTCATAAGTAAGGGACATAGAAAAAGAAAAATGTGTTTTTACATAAAACGTCAATCTCAAAATCATTAGGCTACATTTGTTATGAAATGTATAAATGGAATTTCAAAATTGTCTAGCAAATCTTAATCAAAATTCCACAACCAGAGTAAATCGGGAAACTCAATGCTGTCATTTTCTGCTTTCATTATTCTCATGGAATTGTGTCAGAGAGTACTATTCCAATCCTCAATTAAATCAACATAGCATCAAAATTCAATGTTTAAATGTAGAAGAGTCTTCTTTGATGAGTGTCACCTAGTTGGTGGAAGACATTATTTCTGACCCCATGAAGAGTGTTTGAAACATTTAAAATTTCCTTTCAGAAAAATAAAATGATAATTTTCTTTTAGAAAACTGACCTCACAGACGTATGCAGATTAGTTTAGAAGGATAGAGATTAGAGGCAAACTAATTGCATTAATTTATATTTAAAGCAATAAAGTTTTATATAGATAATATTTCAAGAATGGGAAAAAATGAATGAGAAGGAATACATACACATGGAAGAGCACGCACACACACAGGCACACACATTTTGTAGAATAACAGTGAATTATAAAAAATTGGATAAATAGATTAAGATCTACTTTAACCTGAAATATGATTAAGATTCCATCCTTGGAAGCATCAACCATGTTACATGTTATGGTATACAGAGCAGCAACTTACATATTAAACACTCAATAAACATTTTTAAACATATTAATGAAGACACTGTTGTTTTACTTTTTATATTTTTGAGTAATAGTGAGATGTACTGATATATGTTTATTGGCCTTTTTACTTCCATTGAACTGTTTGTTTATTTATCCTTTAAGTCTTGCTGGTTTTTTTCTCATTCATTTGTACCACTGTTTATAGAGAAAAACATATTAAAGTGTTGCAACTATTTGAAGCAAAACAAATATATATATGAAATTTTCATCACCTGCTTGGTTTTCAGACAGCATCAAATCAGCTGCAAAACAAATTCAAGCTAAAATTGTGATTTAACATAGCATGTAATTATCCAGTATTTTATTTTAAAATTGTCACTAGGGTATTCACTATTGTGAATATATAATCTTAAAAACTGGGGATGCTAAAAGTACCAGGTTTAAACACCACTAGGCTTTTCTCATCTTTAAATTTCATTTTGTTGGAAAAGAAAATAACCACAGTCGACGTCCTTTTGCCTTTCCCAGCCATCTAGATCTGCTATACTGTGGAAGAGTACTTAAAATAAAAGGTGTATGTAACTAGTTTAGGGACATGTGGAACTTGCATAGTTTGGGGACATGTGGAATTTGAGTAAAGCATTTGCATCCTTCCAGAATGGTCTACTTAAACTACTGACTGCTGGGTGTCTGCATAATGAACACCAGTGGCATGGGTGGGAGGCCTTTGACCACACATTGGATACTGCAGCTACATTTGAAATACAGATGCTCCTCAATTTATGATGGGTTTTCATCCTGATAAACCCATTGCAGAGTTGAAATGTTTTAAGTTAAAAGTCAGGGACCATTCGTATCTATTTTTTATAACTGAGCAGAGAGAAGCTAGAAAGAATGCAGACAGGACATTGAAAATACTAATTATTTTTTATTAGTGCAATGGGAAATATCTGATAATGGCAAAAAAATAAAAATAAAATAAAAAAATAGATGCCAGGATACAATGTAGGGTAAAGGTTCAACTAGTATAATCTAAAGTGGGTTAATGGGAAATATCTGATAATGGCAAAAAAATAAAAATAAAATTAAAAAATAGATGCCAGGATACAATGTAGGGTAAAGGTTCAACTAGTATAATCTAAAGTGGGTCTTAATTTTCAAATTAGTATGAGAGGTTAGGTAACAATACTTGTGCAGAACCAGGTATATTTAGTTTGCATTTGTTTGTAGTCATCCTGGTAAATCCTTGTGAAGGTTTGTTTTGTATACAACTTTATAGTATATTCTCAATCCCCTTTGGCTAGTAAATTAAAGCTGAAGTCAACAAGCGTCAGTATACTGTGATTTGTATATTTATATAAGACAAGACTGTACCATTCTGATTAAGTTGCTGCATTTTAATTTTATTTGATAGATCTGTATGGAGTAATCAGTAGTTATGTACAAATGTTAAGTCAACTTAATTACCAGACCCAGAAGTCCAGAGGTAATGAAAGAGTTCTTTAGGAAGATGAAATGTTTATGACGAATTGTGGAAACAGCATTTGATATATTTGTCTTGGTGTGAGTAATTTAATGCTGAGTTTTCCCTCAATTTGTTACAAAACTTGATAATTCTATTCCTTTACCTATTTAATAAAATGAATATTTTCAGATTCTGGAATATTTGAAATTCAAACATTTATAAAATTAATTCTAATTACTACTTATGTTATTAGTTATGTTATCAATTAGGGCCAAAACTATCCTGGTTTGGGATGCAATTAGAAAGATTGCTTATAGCTCGGTTGTTAGAGTGCGGTGTGATAACAAAGATCAAGGGTTCGGATCCCCATACCTGCCAGCTGCCAAAAATAAAAGATGAAAAAAAAACCCAGCTAGAAAGATTGCTTATTGTCATACTATGTAATTTGGGAAACATTATTTTATAGGCTATGAATAACCAAACACAAGACATGTATGAATCATTTTAATGCATTATTTGGGTAAAATCACTCGTATAGTCTATTTATAATGTTCTATTTCAGTAAAAATACATAAAAACTTTATATTTGTACAAACAAGTATTTGATTTCTAAAGTTTTTTTTTTATTAAAACATTCCCATTTATTTATTTTTTCACACCTTAATCTCTAAGAAGTGTCTCATGTATTTGATAAAGTAGATCTTCCTGTGAAGCACATTGTTCAGCTTTGAGAGACCAAATATTAAACACAGTCAGTTGCATCTTATGCATGTTAAGGTCTAAAGCCAACATAAAGGGTGAAATTTTGAATAATCAGATCACTCTTTGGAAGGTTCCATTTCATTTCATGATAAGGCCTTTCCATGGAGTTTTTCCTCCAGAGTTGGAACAGCTCATGATGTTGAGTATTATAGCAGTCAGGTTCCACCAAGAAAACAAAAACTACTCATGAGTGTTTTAAACAGGGGGGAATTTAAAATAAAGCTAATTGCTCAGGTATTGAAAAAGCTAAGAGGACAAGCAAAAGACATTCCACCAAGAAAACAAAAACTACTCATGAGTGTTTTAAACAGCGGGAATTTAAAATAAAGCTAATTGCTCAGGTATTGAAAAAGCTAAGAGGACAAGCAAAAGACTGAGACAACTCAGAAATTAGCAACAGCAGAAATCCGATGCTATCCCTAGGCTAGTGGGGCAAAGAGTTCACATAGGGACCACAAAGTGTTCACAAAGCCCAAGGCCAGGGTCACCCAGAGGAAGCAGAACCACAGCAGGGAGAGAAGGAGCCTTTGGTGTGATGCAGCTGGAGGCGAAGGAGGAGGGGAAGAAATATTCTGCATTTCTTTTCTTTCTGCCACTGACTCCCATTGGCAGGACCTGACTGGAAGCCAGCTGGCATAGGAGCTGGGAAACATAGCCTTCATGTCAACTTGCCTGATTAGAACAGAGCAGGCACAGGCACTGAGTAGCTGGCTTGCTTGGGAGACCATATTATATGGACAACACGTACCTTTAAACGATAGAACCACAGCATGTGAAGATGTCATAGTATAAGAAATTTTCTGGAACCAAAATTGGTTTTGTCCATCTCAAGTCTACTCTAGATAGTGGAATTAGGAGAAATTGCCTGCCTCAGATTTCTATGAGGGTACTGCAAAAAGTTCACAGAAAGATTTGTATTAACTTTCAATTCTATTTTTCCACGAAGTTTTTGAAGTGCCCTCATATTTCCTGTGCCCATCCTTTTTCCTCTACTTACTCCCCACCTCTCTCCTTTCCCTTTTCCTCCTTCCCACAAACTGGGCCAAAGGGAAATGTGAGGGATGGTACTGACTCTTTAAAAGCAAACAAATATAGAACATGAAAAATATTTTTTAGTGACTGAAAAGATAAGAACTAAATCATTCAGGATAGTGTGTTCACGGAATTGTTGGGAAAGAGGAAGTAAGAACAATAATTTCTTAATTTCTTTCTTAAAAGACTTGTGAAATACTGAAAATACAATCTGAAGGAGATAGTGTTCTTAAAGCTTCGCTCTGACTGCTTGACACTTCTTTATCTACTTATTATTTTGAGAAGTCATGTAGTCATTTGTCAATCCTAATCTTTAGAGATAAAAATTTAAAACTGGTGCACTAATCATAGCATCATTTTACAACAGGAAGGGCCTCTAGAGATATCTAGTGGCATCACTAGGGTGACCAAGTATCCCAATTTGCTAAGGACAGACAATATCTGTTGTCCTGGGGTAATCATTAATAGTGCCTGCCCCTATTCACTTTCAAAAGTGTCACCATTTAGACAACAAATTATACGACTACTCTAACATACCCCACGTTTCCTCACAGGCTGCTGACAAAATTCATGTTTTCTGACTCCCAATCTAATGTTCTTTACACTAGACTTGTGTGCTTCTATAAAGGAAGCAATATTGGTTGACGATTCATCTTCAGTTTTTTGATTAGGATGTTTCCTCCTGAAGTGGACTTTACAGAGACGCTAAGGAACTTCACGGAGGAAGTGAGAAGTAGGTTAATCAGCTTGTTTTTTGTTTGTTTGTTTTTTCGGGTTTTTTTGGCCCAAATTTTCTTTCCAAATGCCACAAAGCAGTTATTATTATTAAGGAACAAAAGTTAACACGCCAATATTTAATTTTAAATTGGCATTAATAAGAAACATCTACAATCACATCTGGCCACATAGACTCAAATCACTCCCAAACTTAAGGGGATCTAAATTATACAACAGAGTTGTCTGCTCTGATTGTGCAGGTTAATTCTGAAACCCCAAAAAGGATGAGTGGCACTGAAATCCACATAGATATAAAGGAACCCTTATCAGCCTTGTGCCACAGGAAGAGTGGATTTGCTGAACCTTGATGCTGATTGCCCAAACCAAGTTGTTTCTTTCTGGAGGAAACACTTTGCCCTGATTCACTTTCCTTGAGCACCTACTGTCTGCCAGGCACTGTGCCAGGTGTTGGGGATATAGAAATAAAAGTTTTCCTGCCTGCAGACACCTGCATTTAGTGGAGAGGACAGGCAAGGGAGCAGATAATTATCAAAGCATGATACATGTTAGGGGAAAGACTCTGCAGAACAGAGAAGAAAGATACTCACCAGATTAGAAGTCCAGGAAGGCTTCCCAGTGGAAGTGGCGCCTGAGCTACATCTGGAAAGAGAAGTAGACAGAGGAGAAGATCCTCTGGAGCCGACTGAGCCTGACGAGTACTGCACTCTCACCATCTTCTGAAGGAGGACCGGCTGGAGCTTAGGGAGTGAGGTGGACTGAGAGGGAGTGACAGAACAGGTCCCTAAGAACCTTTGCCATTACAAAGAGTTTGGATTTTGTCCCCAAGGCAGTGGCAAGCCACTGAAAAGTTGTAAAAAGAGAGTGGTGCAGTGCAATGTGTGCTCTCTGAAGAATGGTGCAGAGTAAGAAGGGAAGGGTGGTCAGGGAAAAAAATAATAAAAAAAATAAAATATACATCAGGTGCTGCATTTATAAAGATTAACAAAAAGTCTTAATAGGAAAATTGCTGTACCTTCAGACAAAAAAATTGCAGGTTTACCATGCTTTTATTAAAACAAATGACCAAATACTATTATACCATCTCTAAGTGTCTCGCATCATTCCAGAATCAAGATGAGTCCTAAGTAAAATAATGCGACATTGGTGGGTGTATTTTAAAAATGCTTTGATGAGCGGGCAGTTACCACTTCCTGCTCAAATATTCTGGAAACATTTCTGGTATATACCCCAAAAGAATGCAAATAGTTAGGCCTGAAGAGGGAATGATAAATGACGTGAGCATAGGCACAGGCAAAGAGCCTTTCAAGGAATGTACTCGCCGAGCAGGGTGGGGAATGTGCACGGTGCTTTAAAACCATCAGTTATAAAGGACTGCTAATGTGATGGAAAGAAAAAGAAGACTGGCCTTGACCAACAGCAGCAGTCTGGGAGGCACTAAACCCAATCTGAAAAAATCCAGAAGTTCAACTAAGAATGCATTGAAGCCCTTCAACAGTCAAAATGAGGGGATGCTAATGAGACTTTTTCTGTTGGTTACATTTAATTCAGCAGAACCATTAACCCCATGTTCCTGGATAATGTGTCCAAACCACCCACTAAGCCCTGGACCACTTGTGTTTCCTATAACCTGAGTTTTCAACTCAGATAATTTTCTTTCTTTTTTTTTTTTTTTTTTCAATTTTTGGTGACTGGTCAGTACAGGGATTCAAACCCTTGACCTTGGTATTGCCAGCACCACTCTTTAACCAAGTGAGCTAACCAGCAAGCCCAGAAAACTTTATTTTCTTGACACTCATGTTAGATGGATAATCTAAGCATACCTACATGAAACTATTTCCCAATTCAAGTCCTGCTCAATCCTAGTGTCCCACAAGATTAACTTAATGGATGTTCCAAAACAAAATATAAAAGCAGAAGCTGATTCCATGGTCGAATAAGTTGGGAAACCTTTCCACGTTTCATTTTAGCAGTGAAGTAGAACTCTTCACTGTTGCATTGTGTGAAATATTTAATATCCTATATAATATTTTATATCCTACATGAAGGGGATTTTAAAGGGTTTGATGGGTTTAAAAGGACATGAAGTCTAATCTGCAGTTTTCTTCAACCTTATTTGATCACCGACCGATCCCCACATCCCACCTTCCTTTTTTGCTAAACATCTATCTATATACATAGAGATGCTTCCATTCCACAGAACACAGTTTAGAAAGTGCTGACAAAATGACTGACAAAAGGTCGGGAATCTTTATGTATTATTGTGTCATTCTGAGGTTTTGGTAGCAGATATACTTTTCCTCCTGAGATAATGAAGTGGCTGAATAGATAATATGTTTTCCTAGCACAGATGACAGATTTGAAGTGCTCTGGCAAGCAACTTTATGTCCTTAATACGTACAAAGTACTCTTACCTTCAGCTTGTAGTAAAACATCACAGGGCACAAGGTTGATAAACAGTTCAAAAATAATGTCTCCTATCCTTTTTAAATTAGATTCAGAAAAACCTGAAGAAGCTTTGCAATTACTGCCAAAATGTCTCAGAGGGCATTAGGTTAACAGAAGCTGGAGAGGGGTGGAAAAAGAGGCAGCTGCTAGTCACTGACGATAAAGCCTCCATTTGCTACCAGCATTTGTAGGGGCAGCACTTTGCTATTGGGGTTTGGTAAGTGTATTGGCTTTGAAACTGGAATTTTGTTTTTTGTTGAATTTTAATCATAAGCAGGGAAGCACATTTTTCTAAATGTAAGAATATACATTAGCTAATTTGGGCCATAATTGGAAAAATCATTGCCCTTAGTATATGGACTATAACAATAGAAGTAATAACTTATAATACATATGGTACATTGTTTTTCTTTGATAAAGTTTTGCTTTATTTTGGTCTTATCAAGAGAGAGAAAGGGATGAAGGTCAAGACCTGCCTATTTTTGCAAATGACTGAGAGAAAGAGATTGATTCATCAAACTCTGAGCTAAATATCATTCAGTAGGAATCTTTGCTTTAGAAATAATTCTATTTGCATCTTAATTTTGCTTTCTCAATGAGTATGTTGAATGTTTTTTAAAGTCTATCTTTAAAAACAGCATAAATATATTAAGCAGCAGTTCTAATTGAGAGTGTTAATTTAATTCAACAAATATTTCTGTAGATACCTATTATTTGCAAAGCTTCAAGAAATACATCAATGAGTAAGATAGTCTTTTAACCTCAAGAAGTTTATGATGTTTGGGGGAGAGTGATAAGAAAAATATATAAAAACAATAACGATAGATTACAGTGGTTGCCATTATAGAGGGATGGGGGGTGGTATTTCCAGCCCATTGAAGGGATGAGGAAAGGCTTTCCACAAAAGTGGCATTTGAGATGGACTTTGAAGGTTGAGGTCAAATTTTGAGAGGTGTTGTTGGTAAGTGGAAGATAGAAAGCAACAACTTCATAGAGTTGGAGAAATTTGTGTTTGGGTAAAAGTAAGGAGTCCAGTTTAGCAGGAGTTGGAATAAGCGTTAGAGAGTAATGGGAAATAGAGTTAGAAAAGCAAATTGTGAAGTACTTTGTATCAGTGAGCTCAGACAGTTAAACTTCAGTAACAAAGGACTGCACACAGCACAGCGATACTACAAGCTTATCTCTCCCTCACCTTACGCTCCCCTTGTGGGCAGCCTGAAGCTCTGCTTCCCGGGCATCTTTGTTCTGGGCCCAGACAGAAGAAGCCGCTCGTATCTGGATGTCATCGGTTCTGGTTGAAGGAAAACAGAACATGACAAGACTGTGCAAAAGTTCTCATAGTGCTCACCCAAACATGGCATATGTTACTGCTGCTCACATTTCACCGGCCACAGCAAGTCACACGGCCGAACCTGCCATCCATGAGGAAGAGAAATATAATCCTCTTACAGAGAGGAACAACGAATATTTTGAACAATTTACCAAAAGTTTGGAAAGCCAACATCAGTCTTTTGTACTTAATTCTTTAGATGGTTGAGAGTCATGGCAAGTTCCTGGACATGTGGTTTGGTTAAAAAAAAAAAAAATCAGGGTGGTTTTTATAGGTGTGTGTGTGTGTGTGTGTGTGTGTGTGTGTGTGTGTGTGTGCTCATGAAAGCTTTACCATCATAGATACCCCCGCCACCCCCAGGCATGCGTTCCTTAGTAATGAGATCACATTTGCTTTGTAACGGCTTCACTGGGACATGATTCACATCCTATACAGTTCACCCATTTAAAATGTACAATCCAATGGTTTTTAGTATATTCACAGAGTTGTGCAACTATCACCGCAGTCAATTTTAGAACTTTTTCATCATTTCCAAAGAAACCTTGTACCCCTCTGACATTACCCCCAATTCCCTCATAGTTCCCAGCACTCCTAGCAACCACAGATCTACTCTCTGTCTCTCTATATTTGTCTATTATTCAGGACACTTCACATAAATGGAACCATTCACTATGTGATCTTTTATAACTGGCTTCTTTCACTTATTATAATGTTTCCAAGGTTCACCCATGTTGTAGCATATATCTGTACTTCATTCCTTTTTATGGCTGAATAATATTCCATTATATAAATATGCTATCACATTTTGTTTATCCATTCACCTGTTGATGGACATTTGGGTTGGTTCCACCTTTCGCTATTACGAATAGTGCTGCTGTAAAGATTTGGGTACTAGTTTTTGTGTGGACATATGATTTTATTGCTCTTGGGTATATACCTGGGAGTGGAATTGCTAGGTCAAATGGTAGGTCTGTTTAATGTTTTGAGGAACTGCCCAACTGTTTTCTACAGTGGCTGCACCATTTTACATTTCCACCAGTAGTGTGAGTGCTCCAGTTTCTCCATATCCTCACCAATACTTATTATATTCTGTTTTTATGTGTTTATTATTACTATTATTATAGCCATCCTAGTAGGTTGAAGTGGCATCTGATTGTGATTTTTGTTTTTGTTTTTATGGTCCGTGCTTGTGACGGCTAATTTTATATGTCAACTTGACTGGGCCACAGGATGTGCAGAGAGTTGGTTAAACACTATATCTGGATGTGTCTGTGAGGATGTTTCTGGAAGAGATTAGCATTTGAATTGGTGGGCTGAGTAAAGCAGATGGCCCGCCCCATGTGAGTGGGCATCATACAATTTGTTGAAAGCCTGAATAGAACAAAAATTTGGAGGACGGTTGAATTAACTCTTCCCGACTACCTCAGCTGAGACATCAATCTTCCCTACCCCCAGCACTCCAGGTTCTCAAGCCTCCAGACCCAGACCGCAATCTACACCACCAACTCTCCGGCCTTTGCACTTTACCACCAGCTTTCTGGGGTCTCCAACTTGCAGATGGTTCATTGTGGAACTTAGCCAATCAATCATGTGAATGATTGTGAGCCAATCAACTCCTTATAATAAATAAGCAAACAAATCCTACTGGTTTTGTTTCTCTGGAGAACCCTAATAAGATGCTTTAAAAAATTTTTTTTTATCATGGTAAACTATGCATCACATGAAATTTACCATTTAAAATTTT
Source organism: Galeopterus variegatus (assembly GCF_000696425.1). NCBI lineage: Eukaryota > Metazoa > Chordata > Mammalia > Dermoptera > Cynocephalidae > Galeopterus > Galeopterus variegatus. The sequence continues at coordinate 201,024 of NW_007726842.1, forward strand.
AAGTGTACAATTTGGTGGCATCAGCTATATTCACATTGCTATGCATTATTGTGGTTTTGGGTTACATTTCCCTGATGACTAATGAGGTTGGACATCTATTTCCTGTGCTTGATGGCCATTTGTATATCTTCTTTGAAGAAATGCCTGTTCAAGTTCTTTACTCATTCGTAAATTGGCTTATTTGTCTTTTTGTTGTTGAGTTGCAGCCATTCTTTACATATTCTTAATACCTCTCACTTGTACCTGCAGTATTTTAATTTCTGGAGATAAGTGAGTGATGACACAGTGAGGCCAATGCCACTGAAAGAAGATTTTTATTCCTTCCATTTCCTGAGAGAAGGAGACACACCACAACACTCAAGGCTACAGGGGAAACACCAGGATGGTTAAGAGACAAAAGATGGGAGTAAGTGAAGGCATGGGCCAGAACCTTTATTGGTGTTTCTGCAGGAAAAGCAAGGCAGGGCAGAACAAGCAGTTTAGGACTATCTGGTTTGAATAATTCCAGTGGACTTGGGCCATAGCGGTGGTCTCCAGTTGCCTGGCATCTTGCCCCAGGATGATTTAAGGCAGAGGCAATATTGGCTTGGTGAGTGAGAGTGAGATAAGAGGGTGAGTGGGGTCACAGCCTTGGGTCAGCTGGTCTGCACATGAAAGAATTCCAGGCGAGCTGACTCACAGGGGAAAGGTAAACGCTTAGGCTGCGAGTCTGGTCCTGTGATTAATGGATGCCAAATACATATACAGAATCCAAGAAAACACAGAGCAGTGCTAGACCCTGAACAGATATATGGTTGGAAAGTATATTCTCCCATTCTGCGGGTTGTCTTTTTACTTTTTTGATAGTGTTCTTTGATGCACGAATGTTCTAATTTTTTTTTTTTTTGTCTTTTTTTCCGTGTCCGGCAACGGATCGCAACCCTCAGTGTTGCCCCCGTACCGGACCGGG
>NW_007726842.1:202994-205138 GCF_000696425.1 Galeopterus variegatus
AAGCTCTCCAAAAACTCTTGTGCAATGAAAAAAAGAATCAAGGTTTAGAACAGAATTTTTTGTGTGTGTGTAAAATATTTGGGACAATAAGAATCCATATGCACATTTTTTAAGTGTTATTTTTTTTTTTTGTAATTGACAAATAATTGTATATATTTACGGGGTATGATGTGATGTTTCAATACATGTATGCATTGTGGAATGATCAAATCAGACTAATGAGTATATTCATAATATACTCATTACTTGTGGTGAAAACTTTTAAAATCCTCTTTTAGCTATTTTAAAATATACAACACATTATTATTAACTGTGGTCACCTTGCTGTGCCATAGAGCACCAAAATCTATTCCTACTGTCTAAATGAAATCTTGTACCTGTTGACCAGCACCTCCCCTTTCCCCACTTAGCCCTCTCCCCAGCCTCTGCTAACTGCTATTCTACTCTCTGCTTCAATGAGTTCAACTTTTTTTTTGGTGGTTGGCTGGAATGGGGATCCAATCCCCACTTAGCCCTCTCCCCAGCCTCTGCTAACTGCTCTTCTACTCTCTGCTTCAATGAGTTCAACTTTTTTTTTGGTGGTTGGCTGGAATGGGGATCCAATCCCTTGACCTTGGTGTTGCAATACCACACTCTAACCAACTGAGCTACAGCCAGGCTTATGAGTTCAACTTTTTTAGATTCCACGTATAGGGGAGATCATACAGTATTTGTCTCTTTGTATGTGCACATTTCTTATATACATGTAAAGAAGCTCTGCAAGGATTCGTAAGAAACCAGGAGTAGTAGATTCCCACATGGAGGGCAGTCACTGGGTGCAGGAAGCAAGTGAGAGAGATTTGTTTCAGTCCGTATTTGATTTACTGCTTCTTAAAACATATACATTTATTTCCAAACAATTGGATAAATATATGTTAATATTTAAAAAGTACCTTCTGTGAAAAATAAAAAGAAGGATGGGGATAAGAAAGCCCTATTGTCATGGGTGTTGGACATATTTCATTTCAGTTTTCTCGTGACTGCTAATGTACTAAATCCAGTCACATCAGTGCTGGTTGAGGTTAGCACTGTGGTCTGTGGCCATGAGCAGAGCAGCAAACCGGTCCCCAGGATGCTGAACTCTTGGCCCTGGCCTCCACATGGTAACAAGCAAATATCATGCAGGAAGGTTTGCACATCAAGGAGTCTAAAGGGAAAGGCTGTTCTAGAACTGCTCTCACTTAAAGAACACAAGCCTGAAAGAATATATCGCTTCATTTTACCAGCAAGGTTCTTGACACTAAATTACTTACATTCCTAACCCTGGGCAACAGGATGGAGGTGTCCTTGAAAAGAACATCCCTCCCCAGCAAATATCTGTCCTTTAGCCTGGAGAAATAAGACAGAGGTGAAAACGTCGCCACTGATGGATGTACTCTAATGGCTATTATGGAGGCTCGCTCTTATCTTTTAAAGTTTCTTTTTAATTTTTTTTTCTTTTTTTGATGGCCAGCCAGGAAGAAAATCTGAATCCTTGACCTTGTTTTTATCAACACCCCGCTCTCCCAGGTGAGCCACTGGCCTGCCCCTTATCTTTTAAAGTTTCTAAGATTGTCTCTTGGCAATGATTTTTTTTCTCAACCCTTATAAAAACAGATGCAATTGTAGCCTGTCTTTGCTGAAATAGCACTCTCCTCTTGAGTATAAATCTCCATTGAAATTTTATTTTCCCTTTCTGACTTCTTTGATTAGCACTGCGACAGTAGCAAAACTGGTCCCCAACATGGAAAAGTGAGGCAGGAAATCTGTAAACCCACAATGGTCACCACATGTACTTTTAATCCTTTCTACGTGTGCTAGACCACAAGACTGTGCTTGCACGCAATTCTGTGCATGCTGCAAAGAAAGTGACATCTGGGAAAGATGTTGTACAGGCAAGAGATGGAGGTGCTGTGTGAGGGACGTAGGCCAAATTCCTTTTGTCTCCATCCTCCTTCAAGTGTGATCCAAAAATATCTACTCCACAAGTGAGAAACTATTAAGAAGCCCAGACCTCAGAGAAGTGGTTGGGAAGTGGGGGAGGGGGCGAAGAAAATATCAGTATAACAAATTCAAACTTGAGAAAGAAAAAGAAATCCACAAAAAAGAGAGAAACTGATTTTAGA
>NW_007726842.1:205892-206521 GCF_000696425.1 Galeopterus variegatus
GAAGACCAACTCCAGAATAAAACTGAGTCGCCAGAAAAACTCTCAACAAATTAATAGCCCCTTTAGGAAACCAAGGATGAGTGAGTGCAGTTGTAAGTAGAAGCAGAAAGGAACGTTGTGAGGCCTCAGCAGGCAACACTTGTCCCAACAGAGAAAATGAGCATCTCAGCTCAGAGGTGGAATCTAGTTGGAAATCCATAACATCCTGACAGTGTACAATTAATAACCTAGCTTGTGCTTGTCTATATGCATGTAAGATTCAATTGATTCTAATGTACTTTACCTCCTGGCAAGAAGCCACAGTTGCCCCCTTTGGGGTGATGCTAGGGGCCAAGCATTGTGGATTCATTACCTAACATAGGACTGCATATTGAAGGGACATGTGGATATAGGTCAAAATAGCTGGAGAGGGTTAAAAATTGAAATGCCGTTGATGTTGTATGCAGTTTGGATATATTAAGCCTTAAAAATGAAGAAATTCCTACAATTTGATTGTAAGAAAAATATCTAAGTATAATCCTGTAGACTCCAGGATTTGAAGAGTTGATTAATTTTATTAGTAGAATTACTGTGTGTGGTGTATCTATCGGCATTTTACATGCAGAAAATACACAGATCTTAAGTGTCCG
>NW_007726842.1:207435-209509 GCF_000696425.1 Galeopterus variegatus
TATATATATATATGTTTAACTTTAATAGACACTACCAAATAGTTTTCCAAAGTGGTCGTGCCAATTTACCTGTGCACCAGAAACATATGAGAATTCTAATTCTTGCTTCACATCCTTGCCACTGAGTGCTTTCACTTGTCTCTTTCATTTCACTCATTCTGGTGGGTATGTAGTAGCATCACATTGTAATTTTAATTTTAATTCCTTGATGACTAATGAAGCTGAACATTCTTTTAATGTTTATTGGGCTTTTCCCCAAAAAGACTACTTAAGTCTTTTGCCCATTTTTCTATTGGGTTGTCTGGGAAAAGGCTTCTTAATAATATTACATAATGAATTTATATTTATTAACATGTAAAGATGCCCATGATAGAGGAAGAGGAAAGTAAGAGTTATACCGGTTATAATGCAGCTTGTTTAGTGTAATCATATTTTTATTTATAATTATATAAATGAGGGATAATGCACTAAAATATGAGCCATAGCTCATATGAATAACTTTTTTTTTTTTNTGAAATTCCTTGTCATTCATTTCAAGGGCTTCTTGTTCTATAGGATCTGGAGTTTGAGATTAATTAACTTTTGGTGGTGTACTTTCTAGGTTTTTTGTATTTCTGGTATCATTTTTTTGATGTTTATTCATTTTGGCAGCGTTTTCACAGTGCCCAGGTTTGACCCTATTGGCTCAGTTGGCCTCTAGTGTCTTGTGTGGGTAGTTGCCTCGAGCCTTGGGCCTCTCCGGGGAGGCTCCTCTCTGGTCAGCTTGGAGTCTGCTGGGCTGCTTGATCACAGGATGGTACCACAGGGTGTGTGGCCTCTTTTGAGCTTCCACTTCCCGTGTAGAACTTCTCTCTGTTCCATGTGCTCTGGCCCTGGCTGCTGGATCACACAGTGGTGGCCCCACAGGTGGTGTGTTTTCTGCCGAGTCTGCGCACTAGGTGGGGCTGTTGGACCTTATCGAGGCGGCCCGCAAGGTGTATTTTTTCCTGCTGAGTCTCTGCCTCCATAACTGGACACCTCCCGTGTCTGAGCTGGGGCGTGTCTACTGCAACCCCGTCTATCGGCCCTGTCTTCAAGCCCTGCCCAGGAATACTTTCAGGTTTCTCCTAGACACAGTCTACTGGTCGCTCTGGGTGGCTTTGTAGCACTGAGTGGGGCTTTCTCAGTTTGAGCTCCTCGGGGGAGGAGCCCGCAGCACCCTGTTCCTCTTTGAATCCCCCTGGCACAGATTGACTCCAGCGCCGGCCCATATTCAGCTCTCCGGCTGGCTCAAGTGAGCTCAGGAGCGTTCCGACCACACTTTTCCTAACCAGAAATTGGCTAGGCATTTTTCCGAACTGGTGGCTGCAAAAGTGGTATCTGCCTCCCTGCAACAGGAGGTTTACCGGGGGCAGAGCCCTGGGTGTGGTGGAGTAACAATTGGCCTGGCCCGCTTTTCCTTGTCTCCCGACGCTGGCCAGGGGCTCCCCACACCACCAGCCCCACCATAGAACCGTGGAGGGAGTGGGATGGGACGCCGGCCCGCAGGCCCTGGAAGGCCCCACACTGGGTCAAGCAAGTGGCAAGGCTCAGTGAGGAGCCAAGCCAGGTGGGGGAGTCAGACCTGTCCGAACTGGCTGGCTCTGTCCCCACTCGAGAGAATGGAGGCAGCCCTGGGGCTGGTGGCTGGCCTGGTGTGGCAGGCAGAAGCCGTATGGGCGTCTGCCTTGCAAGCAGGGCTGGGCTGTGGGTCACTCAAAGAGCTGGACAGTCCGGGTGGCTCTCTCTCCATTTCCGCATTGGTGTGGACCCTGTGTTTGGTCTCTGGTCTCTGCCGCCTGGGGCTGCTCGCTTTGTCCTCCGGCGCGGCTCGGGCACTCTCAGGAATCTTCTTTTGTGTTGGCCCTAAACTTCAAGTCTGTAGTTGCTTTTTTATAGTTGTAGATTAGTTGTTCAAAGGCTTATTCATTTTTTGTTGCTCTTGGAAATGCAAATAGCACTCTGGCAGCTCAGCGCACACTTCTCAGGCTCATGCTGTCTTTTGGCGCTCCCTCTCCAGACCCGTCGCCATCTTGGAATCATATGAATAACTTTG
>NW_007726842.1:210509-217520 GCF_000696425.1 Galeopterus variegatus
CCCGTGTAGAACTTCTCTCTGTTCCATGTGCTCTGGCCCTGGCTGCTGGATCACACAGTGGTGGCCCCACAGGTGGTGTGTTTTCTGCCGAGTCTGCGCACTAGGTGGGGCTGTTGGACCTTATCGAGGCGGCCCGCAAGGTGTATTTTTTCCTGCTGAGTCTCTGCCTCCATAACTGGACACCTCCCGTGTCTGAGCTGGGGCGTGTCTACTGCAACCCCGTCTATCGGCCCTGTCTTCAAGCCCTGCCCAGGAATACTTTCAGGTTTCTCCTAGACACAGTCTACTGGTCGCTCTGGGTGGCTTTGTAGCACTGAGTGGGGCTTTCTCAGTTTGAGCTCCTCGGGGGAGGAGCCCGCAGCACCCTGTTCCTCTTTGAATCCCCCTGGCACAGATTGACTCCAGCGCCGGCCCATATTCAGCTCTCCGGCTGGCTCAAGTGAGCTCAGGAGCGTTCCGACCACACTTTTCCTAACCAGAAATCGGCTAGGCATTTTTCCGAACTGGTGGCTGCAGAAGTGGTATCTGCCTCCCGGCAACAGGAGGTTTACCGGGGGCGGAGCCCTGGGTGTGGTGGAGTAACAATTGGCCTGGCCCGCTTTTCCTTGTCTCCCGACGCTGGCCAGGGGCTCCCCACACCACCAGCCCCACCATAGAACCGTGGAGGGAGTGGGATGGGACGCCGGCCCGCAGGCCCTGGAAGGCCCCACGCTGGGTCAAGCAAGTGGCAAGGCTCAGTGAGGAGCCGAGCCAGGTGGGGGAGTCAGACCTGTCCGAACTGGCTGGCTCTGTCCCCACTCGAGAGAATGGAGGCAGCCCTGGGGCTGGTGGCTGGCCTGGTGTGGCAGGCGGAAGCCGGATGGGCGTCTGCCTTGCAAGCAGGGCTGGGCTGTGGGTCACTCAAAGAGCTGGACAGTCCGGGTGGCTCTCTCTCCATTTCCGCATTGGTGTGGACCCTGTGTTTGGTCTCTGGTCTCTGCCGCCTGGGGCTGCTCGCTTTGTCCTCCGGCGCGGCTCGGGCACTCTCAGGAATCTTCTTTTGTGTTGGCCCTAAACTTCAAGTCTGTAGTTGCTTTTTTATAGTTGTAGATTAGTTGTTCAAAGGCTTATTCATTTTTTGTTGCTCTTGGAAATGCAAATAGCACTCTGGCAGCTCAGCGCACACTTCTCAGGCTCATGCTGTCTTTTGGCGCTCCCTCTCCAGACCCGTCGCCATCTTGGAATCATATGAATAACTTTGACTTTCTACTTTCTAGCTGTCTTTATTTGTTTTTGTCTAAATTTCTTTGAATCACAAGCATGAATTACTTTTATAATTGGGAAAGACAATGAAACTGTTTTCATTTGAAAGCAAATAATCAAAACCCAAAATGAAACAAAATCCTGTCAACCTGTGCTGGTTTGGTGTCAGCCTCTCCCCATCTGGAACACAGAGGAAAAGTGAAAGTTTGAGTCAGGAAAAGAGAGTGTAAAAATGAAGAATAGCCTTTGTTGCACTAAGCTGTATGCTACCTCTCACCTCACTGAGCCTGGGAGATGATCAGGGCCATAAAGACTGGCTAATTGCCTAAATTGCCTCTTTGTGGGAGCAAACTTTCCCAGTGCCATCTACTGGGCTTATTTGACCTCTCACCTCACTGAGCCTGGGAGATGATCAGGGCCATAAAGACTGGCTAATTGCCTAAATGGCGTCTTTGTGGGAGCAAACTTTCCCAGTGCCATCTACTGGGCTTATTTGATCTGATTACTGGAGTCCTGCTGTTAGCTGGGATGAGGAAAGCACATTATTACCACGTGCAAGTGTAATGCTTTTGTTTACATTTTGCAAGGTGTATAGGGTGACTTCCAGTGCTACATAACCTGGAGTTCTATAAGAACAAGGGCTGGGAAACACACACCACTTCCCTTCCTCTCTCTCTCCCTCCCTCCCTTCCCCATTTCATTCTACTTGGTCCTACTAGCCCATAAACCCTAAACAACATCAAACCATCCTACCCACTAACATACAGTTTCTAAAATTTTTTAAATAATTTCAAATTTGTAAAAAAGTTGCAAGCACAGTACAAAGAACTTTTCCCCCTTGAGCCACTTGAGTGTAAGTTGCCAGCAAAAATTTCCATCATTCCAAATAGTTTAGTATTTTCTAGAAAGAGGGGCATTCTGCTACATAATCAAAGTATAATGATTAAAATTGGGAAATTAACAGTGACACGTTACCACCATCCAAATTTAGGTTTCTTCAGTTGTCCCAATAATGTCCTTCATGACAACAACAGAAAATCCAGTTCAGAAGCAGGCATTGCATTTAATAACAGAGCTTTTGATGACTGTGTAAAACCTGCACCTCTGTAAAATCTGAGCAGCCCTTGGTCAGTCCTTGTTTCTGCTCCAGGTTGATCATCCTCCCCTTCCCCCATCCTCCTAGGCAGGTATTATGGATGCCTGCTCTTGAGGGGCACAGACACTGGAAGAGGGCCAATGTTGCTGTCCCAACAAACAAGGGGAGGCTCTGTACAGGGAAGCAGGGTGGAGACAGGCAGGTGGGCCAGAGCATCCTCTTGGGACAGGGATAGCACCCAGGAAATGTCAACTAAGCTTCAAATAAAATTTCCCATCTCTGCTTTTTATTTTTTCTATGTATCTCTTCTTCAATTGTCTTCCCTTTCTCTATTCCTACCACTTTCTACTTCACTCTTCTCTCTTCATTTTTATAAAATTTTCCATTATTTTCTTATATTCCTGTTACCTTCAAAATTTCTTCCTTAAGGATACCAGGGTGATATTAAAAGTTGTTATCTATTGGGAGGTGGGGAGGTGAGGAACAATATTTTCTCTCTATGGCTTTTTATATTATCTAGATGTTTAAAATCATATTAATGTATTATATAATCAAAAAGACAATACATAATAACAACAAAACACAATGCAAACTAATGTTCCTTGGTGCATCCTACCTCTAAATAAATCTGTTTTAAAGGATTAGGCAAAAGGGCAAAGGCTATCATATTTTTGATCTTTATTAACTAGAAAATGCATTAGTTTGGGCCACTTTGTTGCCTCATGCCTGTGTTTCTATGTGAGTTTGCCATCATTGCAACTCTTCTAAAATGTGAGTTTCGAGAGTGATGTCAGCAAATTGCAGAATAGGATTTCTCAGCTTCACATCCTCCAACAGAAGTCCACCTAGCAACTATTTATAGACAAGAATACCATCATGAATTTCCCAGAACTTGGTAGAGAAGCAGAGACATCCCCTTAATCTGCAGAACTGAAGATAATTGAATGATAATAGGAATTGAATTATAATAGGAATGATTCTCTTAGGCCACCCCATCCTCTCCCCCAAACCATCATAGAGTATTCTCCTGGACTTACAATGTCTGTGGTGGGAGGAGGAAATTGGAGGTGGATATTTGACCTCCTAATCAGTATGGGAATCTTTGCAGAAAGCCCACTCCTGTCTCATCATTTAGGGGACATTGAAAGTGCCAGCAAGGTTGGACCACCCAGGGTTAATTGAAGACAAAGGGCAGGGGTGCAGCTTTAGTGACGAGTGCACAAATCTTGGTTGCTGCTCTGTTGACCAGTGGAGGCAGCACCAGCAAGGTTGGACCACCCAGGGTTAATTGAAGACAAAGGGCAGGGGTGCAGCTTTAGTGACCAGTGCACAAATCTTGGTTGCTGCTCTGTTGACCAGTGGAGGCAGCATGTTGAGGAGATTGGTTACTGACATTGTGCTGCAGGGGACACAGTCCATGGGTTTTCCAGGCCTAAGTCCCTGGGTGGCTTTCCCACACAGCATAGGTCCTCTTGCTTAACCTTCCCCTGACCAGGAGGCAGCAAAAAGTTTGGCAATTAAATTCTGGTGCTCACATTGAGTCTTCCCCAGACCCAGAAGCAACTACAAGGCAGTAATTAAATTTCAATAATAAATAGTAAAGTTTTAACAACACAAAAGAACACCTGCAAAAGCTGAAAGAGGTGGCCATCACCTGAGATGTGCAGGAATCAACATAAGGACACAAGGATTGTGAAAAACCAGGGAAATATGACACCACCAAAAGAAATCAATAAAGCTCCAGTAATGGACCCAGAAGAAATGAAGATCTATGGGATGATTAACAAAGAATTCAGAATAATTCTCTTTAAGAAGTTCAGGGAATTCCAAGGAAATGTGAATAGCAAATTAAATGAAATGTGGAAAACAATTCATGAACAAAATGAGAAGTTTGACAAAAAATAGAAACAATTAAGAAAAAGCAAACAGAAATTCTAGAAATAATGCAATAATTGAATTGAACTATTCAATAGAAAATTTCAACAGCAGACTTGATCAGCAGAAAAAATAATCAGAATAATCAGCGAGCTCAAAGACAGGACATATGAAATTATTTATCTAAGCAGAGTAGTAAAAAGAAAAGAGAACAAAAAAGAAAAAAGAAAGCCTACAGGAATTATGGGACACCATCAAGCAAACTAACTTTTACAAAATAAGAGTTCCAGAAGGAAATGAGAGGAAAAAAGCCTATAAAACATTTTTAAGTAAAAAATGTCTGGAAATATCCCAAAATGGTGACAACATCCAGGTAGAGGAAGCTCAGAGGTCACCAATCAAATTTAACCCAAAGAGGATTTCACCAGAGCACATTATAATCAAATTGTTATTAAGTCAAAGCCAAAGGAAAAGTACTGAAAGAAGCAAAAGATAGTAGACATATCATGTTTTACAGAGATCCAAGATGGCATTCAGTGAATTTATCAGCAGAAACCCTACAGATTGGGAAAAAATGGGATAATCTATTCAAAGTATTGAGGGGGAAAAATATTCCTGCCAATCAAGAATACTGTATCTAGCCAAACTATCCAGAAATGAGGGAGCAATAAGACTTTCCCAAACACTCAGAAGCTGAGGGAGATCATAACAACCACTCCTGACTTACAAAAAATGCTAAAGAGAGTTCTTCAAACTGAAAGAAAAGAACACTAATGAGTAACACAAAAACATCTAAAAGTATAAAACTCACTGGTAAAAGTAGCAAACAGTCAAATTCAGAATATTCTAAAATGTAATGATATATAAATCACTCATGTCCTCAGTATAGTGGTTAAATAACAAAACACTTAAAAATAACAATAACTACAATTTGTTAAAGGATATTCAATATAAAAAGTGTATGTTGTGAAATCAAAAATTCAAAATGTGGGGCCCAGCCCCATGGCTCACTTGGGAGAGTGCGGTGCTGGTAGCGCTGAGGCTGAGGGCTCGGATCCTATATAGGGATGGCCAGTATGTTCACTGGCTGAGCATGGTTCAGACCACACCATGCCAAGGGTTGCAATCCCCTTACTGGTCAAAAAGAAAAAAAAAATCAAAATGTGTGTGGGAGTGGGGAGTGTAGATAAAGTATAGAGGGTTTGTTTTTTGTTGTTGTTTTTGAGTGATCAAAGTGAAGTTGTTATGAGTCTAAAATAACCTGTTTTAACTACAAGATGTTTTCTGTAAGATTCATGGTAACCAAAACTTATAATAAATACACTAAAAATAAAAAGCAAGATATAAAAACATACTACTAGAGAAAATTAATTAACCACAAAGGAAGACAGTAAGAAAGATAGGAAGAAAGGATCTACCAAACGACTAGAAAACAATGAACAAAGTGGCATTAGTAAGTTCTTACCTATTAGTAATCACCATGGGCCTGACCAATTAGCCCAGCTGATTGGAGTGTGGTGTTATAAGGGTTTGGATCTCCATATCAGCCAGCCATCAAATAAATAAATAAATATATATATAATCAACTCGAGCACCTTGAATGTTAAATCTTGAGTTAACTTATTCAAATAAAGACCACGAGTGGCTGCATGTATTAGAAAAAAAAAGACCCAATGATATGCTGCCTATAAGAGACCCACTTCACCTGTAAGGATACACACAGACTGAAAGTGAATGTATGGAAAAAGATATACCATGCAAATGAAAATCAAAAGAGCAGGAGTAGTTACATTTATATTAGATAAAATATGTCACAACCTGTAAAAAGAGACAAAGAAGGTCATTATTTAATGATGAAAGGGTCAATTCAGCAAGAGGATTTAGCAGTTGTTAATATATTTGCACCAAATATTGTAGCATCTAAATATATAAAGCAAATATTAATTGATCTAAAGGGAGAGACTGCCATACAGTAATAGCAGGGGACTTCAACACCGCACTCTCACACTAGACAGATCAGTCAGACAGAAAATCAACAAACATCAGATCTAAACTGCACTCTAAACAAATGAGTCTAACAGACATTTACAGAACATTCCATCTAACGGCAGCTGCATACACATTCTTCTCAATTGCATACAAAACATTCTCCAGGATAGATCATATGTTAGGCCACAAAACAAATCGTAACATATTTAAAAATTTGAAATCATACCAAGTATCTTTTCTGACCACAGTGGTATAATGCTAGATATCAGTAACATGAGGAAATTTGGAAACTTTACAAATACATGGAAATTAAACAACATGCTACTGAATAGCCAATGGGTCAAAAAGAAATTAAAAGGAGAATTAAAAAATTCCTTGAGACAAATTAAAGTGGCAACACATCATACCAAAACCTATGGGAAAAAAAGTAGTCCTAAAAGGAAAGTTTATAGCAATAAATACCTATGTTAAAAGAAAAAAAAAGGATGTCAAATAAATAATTTAACACTGCACCTCAAGAAACTAGAAAAAGAAGAACAAAATCAATCCCAAATCAGTAGCAGTAAAGAAAAAAGTAAAAATTGGAGCAGAAGTAAATGAAATAGAGTCTAGAATAACAATACAAATGATCAACAAAGCAATGAGTTGGTTTTTGTAAAGATAAACAAAATAGACAAACCTTTAGCTAGACTTAGAAAAAAAGGAGCGAAGACTCAAATTAATAAAATCAGAGATAAAAGAGGAAACATTACAACTGATACCACCGAACTGCAAAGGACAATAAGAGGCTATTATGAACAATTATATTG
>NW_007726842.1:218749-219530 GCF_000696425.1 Galeopterus variegatus
ATTGAAGAGTAAGCAATAATTCCAAATGCATTCTATGAGGCCAGCATTACCCTGATACCAAAGCCAGACAAAGGCACCACACACACACACACACATACACACACACAAACTATCGGCCAGTATCCTTGATGAATATAGATGCAGACACCCTAAAAAAATCCTAGCAAACAGAATTTAACAGGACATCAAAAATATCATTTACTATGTCCAAGTGGAATTAATCCCAGGGATGCAAGGATAGTTCAACATACACAAATCAATAACAATAATAATAATAAATCAATATTACATTATTAAAACAAAGAACAAAAACCGTATGATCATTTCTGTAGATGCAGGAAAAAAAATTGCCAAAACTCAACATCCCTTCATGATTAAAAACTGTCAACAAGTTAAATATAGAAGAAATGTACCTTAACATGATAAAGGCCATATATGACAAATCCACAGCTAACATGATACTGAATAGGGAAAAGTTGAAAGCTTTTTCCATGAAAAAAGTGCCCACTCTTGCCACTTCAATTTGACATAGTGTTGGATGTCCTAGCCAGAGCAAGTAGGCAAGAAAAAGAAATAAAACTCATCCAAATTGGAAAGAAAGAAGTTAGTCTTTGTTTGCAGATGACATGATCTTATATATAGAAAACCCCAAAGACACCACAAAAAAACTGTTAGATCTGATAAATGAATTGAGGAAAGTAACAGAATACAAAATCAATATACAAAAATCAGTAACATTTCTATACACTAATAAACTATCCAAGAAACACATAAAAAAAAA
>NW_007726842.1:220109-260377 GCF_000696425.1 Galeopterus variegatus
TACAAAAATCAGTAACATTTCTATACACTAATAAACTATCCAAGAAACACATAAAAAAAAATCCCATTTACAATAGCTACAAAAACAAAAACAAACAAAAACCTAGGAATAAATTTAGATAAGGACATGAAAGATCTGTACACTGAAACCATAAAACACTGATGAAAGAAATTAAAGAAGATATAAATAAATAGAAAGATAACCCATGTTTATAGATTGGAAGAATTAATACTATTAAAATGGTCACTATCTGCTATAGATTGAAGGTGTCCCCCAAAAGCTTATGTGTTGGAAACTTGATCCCCATTGTAACACTGTTAAGAGGGTGTAACATCCAATTATGGCATTTGAAAGGTGGGGCCTTTAAGAGGTGATTGCATTGTGAGAACTATGCTTTCATAAATGGATTAATCCATTCATGGAGGAATGGGTTAATAGTTTAATTGGTTATCATGGGTGTGGAGTGGTGGCTTTATAAGGACATCACATGAAAACACTCTTGCCATTTGCACCATGTGATTGCCTGCATCATCATGGGACCCTGTCGAGAGTTCCTGCTCAGAAGAAAGCTCCCACCAGATGCATCCCGTGGACTGTAGACTTCCCAGGCTCCCAAACTGTAAGAAATAATTTTTTTTTCTTCCTAAATTACCCAGTTTTAAGTATGTTGTTATAAGCAACAGAAAACAGACTAAGATACAATCCAAAATGATTTACAGATTCAATACAATCCCCATCAAAATATCAATGACATTCTTCACAAAAATAGAAAAAAATAATCCTAAAATTTGTATAGAAACACAAGATTTTCCAAATAGCCAATACAATCTTGAGTAAAAAGAACAAAGCTGAGAGCATACTACCTGACTTCAAAATATGTTACAAAACTATAATAACCAAAACAGCATAGTACTGGCATAAAAATAGACACATAAACCAAAAGAATAGAATAGAGAGTTCAGAAATCAATCCATGCATTTACAACCAACTGATTTTCAGCAAAGGCACCAAGAACACACAACGGGGAAAGAACAATCTCTTTGATAAATGATGTTGCAACAACTGGACATTCACATGCAGAATGACATTAAAACCTTCTCTCTCAACACATACAAAAATCAACTCAAAATGGATTAAAGACTTAAATGTAAGATGTGAAATGATGAAGCTACTAGGAGAAAACATGGGGGAAAGCTCTATGAGGTTGGTCTGGGCAATGATTTTTTTGGATAAGACCTCAAAAAACAGGCAACAAAAAGCAAAAATAGACAAATATGGTTTCATCAAACTAAAATTCTGCACAGCAAGGAAAAAAATCAACAGAGTTAAGAGGCAACCTGAAGAATGGAAGAATATATTTGCAAACAGTACACCTATATGAGTAGTTAATATCCAAAATATTAAGGAACTAAAACAACTCAATAGCAAAAAAACAAATAACCTGATTAAAAATTGGGCAAAAGGCCTGAATGGACATTTCTCAAAAGAGGGTATACAAATGGCCAATAGGTATATGAAAAAACCCTCAACATCACTAATCACTAGTGAAATGCAAATAAAAACTACGAGATATCATCTCACTCCAGTTAGAATGGCTATTATCAAAAAGACAAAAGATAAAAAGTGTTGGTGAAGATTTAGAGAAACAGGAACACTTACACACTATTGGTGGGAATGTAAATTAGTACAGCCATTATGGGAAAGAGTATGGAGATTCCTCAAATAATTAAAAATAGTATTATCATATGATCCTTCAATCCCAGTACTGGGTATATATCAAAAGGAAATTAAATTAGTATGTCAAAGATATTTGTACTCCCATGTTTGTTGCAGTACTATTCGTAGTAGCTAAGATATGGAATCAACATAAATGTTCATCAATGGATGAATGAATTTTTAAAGGATGGTATATATAGACTATGTAATACTATTCAGCCATAAAAAAGAATGACTTCCTGTGATTTGCAGTGACATGAGCCTGGGTGACATTTTTTTCAATTCAATTTCATTTATTTTTGTGGGGTACAGTGTGTTGTTTCAATACATGTATATCTTGCACAATGATTCACTTAGGGTAGATAGCATAGTTTTGTTCCCATTAGTTCACCTCTAGTCTTCCCCCGCCCCCCACACCTGTCCCAGCCTCTGGTAACCATTATTCTACTACTTTTTTTTTTTTTTTAACACGAAAAGATTAACACCCTTATTGTGAAAGGAACTCTTAAAAATGAATTAGAAAAATCTAAGCAAAAATTTGGTGAAGGATATGAGCAGATAAGTCACACACCCCAAAGAAACACCTATGGCTGATAAATACATTCTAGGATCTGGTTGTAGGCAGGGGCAGGTCTGGCCTGGCCAATGTCTCAGGATCCTGGGTGTCGGCTGGTTCCATTGCTGGCCTGGATGTGTGGTGGGGATAAGGCTAAGGCCCACGGCCCCTGACTCATAGCATTGGGCTGGCTCCATAGGTGACCCCCATGCATTGGGCTGGCTCCATAGGTGGCCTGGATGTCCTGGAGGATGTTATGTTAAGTGAAATGAGGCAGGCATAGAAAGACAAATACCACATGATCTCACTCATATTTGGAATCTAAAAAAAGTTGATCTCATAGAAATAGAGAGTAGAATCGTGGTTACCAGAGGCTGGAGAGGGGAAAGGGGAGAACAATGGGAAGAGGTTGGTCTACGGGTGCAAAGTTACTGTTAGATAGGAGGAATAAGTTCTGTCGTTCTATTACACAGTAAGGTGACAATAGTTAACTATAAATGTACTTATTGTGTATTTCAAAATAGAAGAGAGGATTTTGAACGTTCTCAACATAAAGCGTTGATAAATGTTTGAGGTGATGGATATGCTAATTACTTTGAGTTGATCATTCCACAATGTATACATGTATCAAAAGATCATGATGTAATCATAAATATGTACAATTATGTGTCAATTAAAATAAAATTAAATTAAAAAATAAAATGTGAGTGTCATGAAGACATAGAAGACGTGTGTGTGTGTGGTGTTTCATAATTATATCTATTCTAACTCTTGCTCTCTAGCGTGTGTTTAGTGAGTGATATTTTATTGTGATTTTAATTTGCATTTCCCTAATGATTAATGAAGTTGAGAATCTTTTTATGTGCTTATTAGTCACTCATATCTCTTCTTGGTATGTCTACCTAAAATGTCGTACACATTTTTAAATTGCTTCTAATTATTGAGCAGTAACAATTCTTTGCATGATCTGGATACAAATCCTTGATCACATATATGATTTGTGAATATTTTCTCAAAGTGTATGGTTTGTCTTAATGCTGTCTTTTGAAGAGCAAAAGTTTTAAATTTTGTTGAAGTACAATTTATCAATATTTCTTTTTATGGATTATACTTTCGATGACTAGGAATTTTTTGCCTAATCCAAGGCCACAAAGATTTTTCTCCTATGTTTTCTTTTAGAAGTTTTACAGTTTTAGCTCTTACATTGAAACCTATGGTCCATTAAAATTAATTTTGGTATGTGGTGTGGATAGGGTCTAAATTAATTTAGTGCATAGAATATTCTATTTTATTAGTACTATCTGTTGAAAAAATATCTTTTTTTACAGTGGATTACCTCAGCACCATTGCTGAAAATCAATTGTCCATAAATGTAAAGGTTTATTTCTGTCCTCACCATTCTATTTAATTGACCAACATGTCTATCCTTCTTGCCAATTCCACACTGAATAGATTACTGTAACTTTATGGTGAATTTTGAAGTGAGGTAATGTGAATTCTTTAATTTTTTCTTTTTCAAACTAATAATAGCTTGTCTACACCCTATGCAATTTCATACACATTTTATTTTATTTTATTTCTTTTTTCTTTTTTCTTTTACTTTCATTTTTATTTTTTATATATTTGTAAATTATTTTATTTTATTTTATTTTGTTTTAGTAGTAGATGGCCAATGTAGGGCTCTGAATCCTTGACGTTGGTGTGATTGGCACCATGCTTTCCCAAGGGAGCTAACCAGCCAGTCTTTATATACATTTTATAATCAATTTGCTAATTTCTACAAAATCCCTGTTGGGATTTTAATAGAGATAGCATTTGGATTTATAGATCAGTTTGGGTAGAATTGCCATATTAACAATATTGAGCTTTCTAATCCAAGAATATGGTATGTTTCTTCCTTTATTTAGATCTCTTAAAAACACTGTTTTGAAGTTCTCATTGTATTGATCTTGCACTTCTTTTGTTGATATTTTCCAAAGTGTTTTATTCTTTTTATTGCTGTTATGTGTGGAATTTTTTCTTAATTTTGTTTTAGTTTGTTGTTAGCGTATAGAAATACAACTGATTTTTGTATATTGGTCTTATATCCTACAACCTTAATCCGATTTTCTACACACATCTTCTATGAATAAGGACAGTTTTGTTTCTTTTTTCTCAGTCTGGATGTATAGAAATACAACTGATTTTTGTATATTGGTCTTATATCCTACAACCTTAATCAGATTTTCTACACACATCTTCTATGAATAAGGACAGTTTTGTTTCTTTTTTCTCAGTCTGGATAACTTTCTTTCTTTTCTACTTTTATTTGTTTATTTATTTATGTATGTTTGTATGTATTTATTTATTTAGGCCTATTCCTGGCTAGAAACTCCAGTAAAATTTTCCATAGAAGTGGTGAGAATGGACATCCTTGTCTCGTTTCTGATCTTATGGCGAAAGATTTCAGTCTTTCATCATTAAGTATAACACAGCTACAGGTTTTTTGTAGATGCTCTTAATCAAGTTGAAAAATTCTGCTTTCTTTGGCTACAAAGCCAAAGAGTTCCTTTATTTTTAAAATCATGAATGGCTGTTGGATTTTGTCAAATGCTTTTTCTATATCTGTTGAGATGATCATGTGATTACTGTCTTTATTTCTATTAATATGGTACATAATATTAACTTATTTTCAGATGTTAAATTAACCTTACTGTCCTGACTTGGTCATGATGTGTAATTTTAAAAATTTATGTTTCTGTATTTAGTTTGTTGATATTATTTTTTATGGATTTTTTGCATCTATTTTCATCAGAGATATTGTTCTATAGTTTTCTCTACTTCTGATGTCTTCGACTTGCTTTGGCATCTGGGAAGTGATACTGGCCTCAAAACATGAGTTGAGAAATATTTCCTCCTCACCTATTGTTATGGGTTGAATTGCACCCTCCTTTCCAGATTTATATTTTGATGTGCTAACCCGAAGTACCTCAGAATGTGATCTTACTTGGAGATAAGATCTGTATCGAGATAATCAAGTTAGAATGAGGTTTTTAAGGTGGGCCCTAATTCAGTGTGACTAATGTCTTTATCAGAAGTGGAAATTTGAAAGCACACACAGACAAAATGAAGATGATATGAAGACAGGCAGAAGATGTCCCTCTGCAAGCCAAGGAAAGAGACCTGGAACAGACCCTTTCCTCACAGCCCTCGGAAAAAAATAACGTGCCAACCCTTTGATCTTGAACTTCTAGCCTCCAGAACTGTAAAACAATAAATTTCTGCTGTTTCAGCCAGGT
Source organism: Galeopterus variegatus (assembly GCF_000696425.1). Taxonomy (NCBI): domain Eukaryota; kingdom Metazoa; phylum Chordata; class Mammalia; order Dermoptera; family Cynocephalidae; genus Galeopterus; species Galeopterus variegatus. The sequence goes on from NW_007726842.1 coordinate 225,660, forward strand.
AGTCTGTGGTACTTTGTTATGGTAGCCGTAGCAAACTAATACATCTATTTTCTGAAAAAATTTGTGTAGGATTGGCAATATTTCTTCCTTAAACATTCAGTAAAATTTACCAGTGAAGTCATCTGGGCCTGGCTTTTTTTGTGTGGGAATATTTTAAATTGCCAATTCAATTTTTTATTTGTTATTAATATTTTCAGGTTTCTAATTTCTTATTGAACCAGTTTTGGTAATTTTTATCTTTCTAGAAATTTATATACTGTATCTATGTTGTGAAATTGGCTGGTAAAAAGTTGTTCCTAATACTCCCTTGAAATCCATTCAATTTCTGTGGTGTCATTAGTTATATCCCTTTTTTATTCCTGATTTTGGTAATTTATCTTATTTCATTTTTCTCTGTCAGTCCAGTGAAAACTTTATAAATTTAACTCATTTTTCAAAGAACATTTGATTTTGTTAACTTTTTCTCTATTGTTTTTATTTATTGATTTCCTTTCTGAACTTTGTTTCCTTCCATTTCTTTATTTTGGGTTTGGTTTGCCCTTCTTTTTCTACCTTCTTTAAGAATAAGTTAAAATTATTGGTTATAGATCTTCCTTTCTTCTAGGTTAAACATTTAAAGCTATTAATTTTCTTCTAGGCATTGCATTTGCTGCACTCATATATTTCAGTATGTTTGGTTTTGTTTTCATTCAGCTTAAAATATTTTCTAATTAACCTAAGAAGTGTGTTTTTTGAATATTTAAGGGTTTCCAAAATTTCTTTCTGTTGTTAATTTCCAATTTAGTTCTATAATGGTAGAACTAAACTTAACTTCATATGACTTAAATCCTATTAAGTTTATTGAGACTTATTTTATGATCTAGCGTAGGATCTCTCCTGGAAATGTTCCATGCGGACTTGAAAAGATTGTATACTCTGCTGTTGTGGGGGAGCATTATATATATATTAGTTAGGTAAAGTTCATTGACAATTGTTCAAGTTTTCTATATCCTTGTTAATTTTATGCCTAGTTATTTTATCAATTACTGAGAGAAGGGACTTGAAGTCTCCAACTATAATTACTGAATTGTCTATTTCTCCTTTCAATTCTGTCAGTGTTTGCTGCGTGTATTTGTTATTTAATGTCTATATATTTATCATTGTTATAACTTTCCAATGTTTTGATACTTTCATAAATATGAAATGTCACTCTTTATCCCAAATCATATTTCTTGTTTAAATTCTATTTTTTTCTGATATTAATATAGGAACTCCAGCTCTTTTATAGTAACAAGTATTTGTATGGCGTGTGTGTCTATCTATATACATATATAAATATATGTATATGTATATACACACACACACCATTCTTTTACTTTCAATCTATTTGTCTTTGAATTTAAATTTTTTTAAATTTTTAATTGAAACATAATTATAGATATCTGTGGTGTATCACATTGAATATCAATATCTGTGCAATATGTGGTGCTCAAATCAGGATAATCAATATATTCAACATCACACAATATAATCTTTTTGTGTGACCCTTTACCAATCTCACTTACAAATCTCTCATTACCAGAGATTCCCACCTCTGGTAACCTATGTTCTGTTCTCTCCTTTTGAAAGTTCAACATATTATTGTATTGTTGTATCTTTCTATCTTTCTTTGTTTTTATTTTATTTGTTCATTTATTTATTTAGTTTCCAATTATGAGTGAGGACATGTGGTATTTCTCTTTCTGTGCCTGGATTATTTCACTTAACCTAACTTTCTCTAAGTTCATCCATGTTGCTGCAAATGGCAGAATTTCATTCTTTTTTATGGCAAGGTATTATTTTATTGAATCTATATACCACATTTTCCTTATCCAGTCATCTGACCATGGACATTTAGGTTGGTTCCAACTCTTAGCTATTATAAATAGAGCTGTGATAAACATGGGAGTGCAGGTATCCCTTCAACATGATGATTTCCAATCTTTTGGGTATATACCTAGCAATGGGATTGCTAGATTATATGGCAGTTCTATCTGTAGTTGTTTGAGGAACTGCAATACAGTTTTCCATAATGGCTACACTAATTTGCAGTACCCCAAACAGTGTAGGAGGGTTCCCCTTTTTTCACATCCTTGCCAGCATTTGTTATTCTCTGTCTTTTTGATAATGGCCAGTCTAACTGGGGTGAGATGATATCTCAGATGCAGTTTTGATTTACATTTCCCCAATGCTTAGTGATGTCCAGCATTTTTTTCACATGAAAAAAATGTCTATTCAGCTCCTTTGCCCATTTTTTAATCAGGTTGCTTGTTTTTTTTACTATTAAGTTGTTTGAGCTCCTTATATTTTCTGGATATTAATCCCTTGCCGGATGCATAGTTGGTGAATATTTTCTCTCACTCTGTAGGTTCTTTTTAAACTCTGTTAACTGTTACTTTTGCTGTGCAGAAACTGTGGTTTGACATAATCCCATTTGTTTATTTTTTCTTTTGTTGCCTGTGCTTTTGAGGTCTTATTCAGAAAGTTTTGTCCAGTCCTACTTCCTGAAATGTTTCTCCTATGTTTTCTTTTGGTAGTTTTATAGTTTCAGGTCTTATGTATAAGTCTTTAATACATTTTGAGGTGATTTTGGTATATAGTGAAGTAGTGTTTTTACCGTGCTCCTGCCTTCTGTTGGGTGGTGGGTTCTGCCCACAGCTTCTGCTTAGAACCGTGGGCGTGTTCCTGCCTTGTGCCAGTAAATTGTTTTTCTTGAAGACAGCATATAGTTGAAACTTGCTTTTTTTATTTGATCCAGGTTGACAATGACTGCCTTTTGGTTGAAGTGTTTAATTCATACAAATTTAGTTTAATTATTGATACAATTTAATTTACATGTATCATTTTGCTAGTTGTTTCTATACAGAAACAAATACATCCTATTTCTTTTTTCCCCTCTGTTCCTCTTTTCTGCCATTTCTTGTGTTGTACATATCTTTTTTACTGGGTGATGGAGTTTGGATGTATTGTGCTCCCAGAACTTATAGAAATCTGATCTCCAATGTAGCAGTTTGGGTCATGGGGGCAGATCCCTCATGAGTGAATTAATGTTCTCCCTAGGTGGGAGGATTAATGAGTAAGTTCTTCTTCTATTAGCTCCCATGAGAGCTGGTGTTAAAAAGATCCTGGCACCTCCTCTCTCTTCTCTCTCTTGCTTCTGCTCTCTTGCTTCCTCTCGCCATGTGAGCTGCTTGTACCGTCGGCTGCCTGACACTTTCCGCCATGAGTAGAAGCAGCCTGAGGCCCATGCCAGATGCAGCTTCCCAGAATCATAAGCCAAGTAAATCTCTGTTCTTTATAAATTACCCAGTTTCAGGTATTTCTATTAGAGCAACACAAATGGACTAATACAGTGGGCCACTTTAATTCCTAAGTTATTTTATTAACTATTTTTAAATGTAATTTTCTTAGTGGTTACACTAGGGATTATAATATATATCTTAATTTATCACAATCTATTTCAGCTTCATACTGATAATTTTGGTAAAATACGGCACTTTTGTTCCAATATAGGTCCATTTTCTCCCCTCTCCTCTCTACCATTATTGCCATGTATATTGTATCTATATATGTCATGAATCCAACAGTGCAGTGTTATAATTATTGCATTATGCAGTCAGTTTTTAAAACAAATATATACAATAAAAGAGAAAAATTCCTATTTATACAGTCTTTTATGTTTTCCCACATATTTATTATTTCCAGTGCTCTTTATTTCTTTCTGTAAATTCAAGTTACTGTCTGGTATCATTTTCTTTCAGTCTGAAAGTCTTCCTTTAGTATTTCTCATGAGACAATTCTGCTAGCTACATATTCTCTCCCTTTTTGTTTATCTTTGAATGACTTTATTTCACCTTCATTCTTCATTCCTGTAAGATAATGTTGATGGATATATTGGTTGACACTTTTTTCTTTCAGCCCTTAGTATATGTCATTCTACTGCCATCTGACCTCTATTGTTTCTGTCTTCTTTTTTTTTTTTTTTTTTTGGCAGCTTGCCTGTATAAGGATCTCCATTGTTTCTGATAGAATCTCAGCTGTTAAACATGTTATTGTTCTCTTGCATGAGAGTTATTTATTTTACTTAGTTTTTCTTACTGCATTCAATATTTTTTTACTGTTTTCGGCTTTTAGCAATTTAACTATGATGTGTGAATCTTTTTGTGTTTTTTCAACTTAGCTTTGTTGGACTTCTTGAATCTGCTAATTAATGTTTCTTAGTACATTTGGTATGTTTTCACATTTCACATAGTTTTCATATGCGAATTTCAAATTCACATATTTTTTTCTATTCCTTTGTCTCTCTCCTCTCCTTCAGGACTCCCATTACATATACGTTGGCATGCTTAATGTTTTCCCATAGGTCTCTGAGCTCTGTTTTTCTTGTTTTGTTTTTCTTTTGTGGAATGGCTGACACAGAGATTGAATACTGGACCTTGGTGCTATCAGCACTATGTTCTAACCAACTGAGCTAACTGGCCTGCTCTGTTTTTCTTCAATCTTTTTTCTTTGTGTTCTTCAGAAAGAATAGTTTCTAAGAATAGTTTCTACTGTTCTTTTTTCAGATTTACTATTTTTTTCCCTCCTGTCATCTTAGATCTACTTTCAAGCTCATTTTCATTTTGTTTGCTGTTCTTTTCAGTTCTCATTTTAATTTGGTTCTTATTATAGTTTATATTTTTCTGTTAAGATTTTCTATGTTTAATTGTTCTTATCATATATTTCTTTTAACATAGTTTCCTTTAATTATAATAGCTGCTTTGAATTGAGTATGAATTGGTTTGTATTGACTGCTTTTATTCTTGAACATGAGTCACACTTTTCCATTACTTCATATGTTTTATTATTTTTGTTGAAAATTTATTTTATTTTATTTTATTTATTTTTGGCCGCTGGCCAGTAGGGGAATCTGAACCCTTTGTCACTGGTGTTTTAACACCACATTGTAACCAGCTGGGCTAACCAGCCAGCCTGAAAACTGATATTTGATATAACATATTGTAACAACTCTAGATTCTGATTTTCAGCCCTGAGGTTCTCTTTTCTTTCCTTGCTTTTTGTAGATTTTTTATTCTTAAACTGTAGAATCTGTCTCCGTTGCAGTATGTGGCCACTGATGTCTCTGCTCAGTTTTTTTTTTTAAATACTTGTTTTTATTTATTTACTTTTTAGCCTAACTTCCTAGGAATCACCACTATGTCTGCATAGCTTAGTGATCAGCCAATGATTTAGACAGAGGTTGTGTTCAAATACCTTGAGTCTGTAAAATTTTCACCTTCCACCAGTGGATCTGTGTGTGGGCTGGGGAGTGTGTTGAAATTTTAGCCATTTCTCAAATCCGCTTTGGCTTTCAGTTTACATCAGGCTCTCTCAAGTCTATCCTGCACACGTGTAGTTTCCTGAATAGCCGAAAATGTGTGGAGACCTTATCTAGCCCTTCTATAGCTTTCTCATTTCCAGGATCTCCTGATAAATTCCTGGCTGATCTGTCACTTACCCGAGATGGAATCACAATCTCAGGCTAGCAGAGCTGCAGGTTTTTCCCATTCTTTTTGTACTAATTTTGCTACTTTAACTGGCACCATTACCAGTGAGGGTTTTTGCTCTCAGCCCCAAATAAAATCTGCCCCTCCAGCAACAAGACTGCTGATTTTATCAGCCAGCCATGCCCTAGTAAAATCCATTGTTCTTGCCAACTGAGATAGGGTGGGGGATCAGAACTCCCCAGGCAAGAAGCCTCACACTCCTGCTGTTCTTCTATGACATTTGAGTAGCTTCTCATAAATAAAGACTTTCCAGTTTATTATCTGCTTTTTGGATGATTTCCAGTCCTAAAATGTTTTTTTTTTTTTTTTTATGTTTTCCTGCCTTTATTTTTCAATAAAAGGCTTTTCTAGTCATAGAAATCACCTAATATAATTTCAAGTATACTACTTATTACAATTAATTGATGAATTATTACATATTTGAGTGGCATCTCTGGGAAAATCATAAATCAGTATATTGGTATTATTTAAAATATCCAGAATCCATTATAATGCAAACATTTTGACAATATGGGAACCTGGTATACTATCTTGAAATAAACCAACTTATGGCTATCAGTTATAAATACTGTTTTCTTTGTAAAATGATCATAATTCAGATTTTGACTTATAAATCACCCCCAAATCTGTATTCAAAGTACACTTCTGGTAGTACAAAATTGGGCTTGTTTTTAGGCCCTTCATGAAATTGCCAATCTTTTCAGGCCACCATAGCTTGAAGTACTATCTCTGGTATGTTTATAGTTTTACTTTTTTAATGTTTAATACTTCTATCCTTCTAGAGTTTTATATTGTATATAATTTGAGATAGGGATCTAATTTAATTTTCTCCCCAAATGAATAGACAATTTTCCAAGACACTTTGAGCTGATTAAATCCATACCCAGCCTCGGTCTGTTTGTGTATATAATTTTTGGATGAGACTAATGTTGTTTGATTATATGTGTTTATGTTAGTGCAGCTGTGGAAGCAAATGGCATGTAGGTCCTCAAAATAAAATGAATCACCTCAAAATGTTAAGATAAAATGAAAGAATCTGTATGCAATGAATGAGATTAATTTGTGTAAGATTTCCCAGAAATTACTAATGTTTAGACTGTTGTGATTGTGTCATGTTTGAATTTGGGACATTTATGACTCTATGTACTTTCCTTTTACAACCTGTCTATATCTTTTCCTGTATTTAACCTCAGCCCAACATTTTTATTTTAGCTCTTTACTATCTCGGTATTTTTGACAACAATTTAGGACCCTTATTTTAAAAAGTGATTAGTGCCCTTACAAAAGAGACCCCAGAGAGAATCCTCACCCCTTCCATCATGTGAAGACACAATGAAAAGATAGTCATCTATGAACCAGGAATTAGGCTCTCACCAGACACCAAATCTGCCAGTGCCTTAACCTTGGATTTCCCAGCCTCTAGGACTGTGAGAAGTTTTGTTGTTTATGGTATAAAACAATACCAGTTCATGGTATTCTGTTATAGCAGCCTGAACAGGACAATAGCTAATATATAAGGAAAATCAACTTTTGGCAAGTCATTTTTGTGGCAATGATCTTTTGCTAGAGGAAATTCAGCAGATCATTGCAGAATGGGATAGGACCTCACTTCCTTCTGTAACAATTCTTTGTTCACCAAGAAATCTCTTAAGCATCATGTCAACACAAAGATGTGTCCTCAATGGAAAATGGGCTTTGTCTCAGGCAGGTAGGTTTATCTCCATAATAATTAGAGATAATGTACATAAAACACATCATACATGATATACATCCAATAAATGGTGATTATCGATATCATCATCACCATAATTATTATATGATTATTATTTTATGATATGGCTAATAAGAACTTATTTTTAAGGACAACAGCCACTTCTAAGTGCATTAAATGTTAGGGTCAAGTTCCTGACTCTACAAGCCAAGGCCCAGACAGACCCTTATGCAAGGTTATAACATGCAGCATAGCTGTGCTGAGCACTCAGTCCTACCTGGATTCATCAGCTCACTTTTACCAGTTGCCTTGTCATTGGAGTTAGCTACCTAATGTGTGGGGTGTTTCTGTTGTGTACAGTAGGCCTGTTGAGGAGGAGAGTCTTTTATGCTGTTTATTTAGGCAGGAATAATGTCTTTGGCTGCCTATTTGGGCAGTGTTGCAGGCATGTCACTCAGGCTTCAAGATTCAGATTCAGCCCCAGTCATTTCCCACCTTTGTGACCTTAGCAAGTTGCTTCATCCCTCATAGAACAAGGTCTCTCATATGTAAAATAGATAATGGTACTGTAATAGTCGTTTTGTGTTGCTATAACAGAAATACCTGGAACTGGGTAATTTATAAGAAAATGAAATTTATTGCTTACCCTTTCTGAGGCTGGGAAGTCTGAAGTCCATCTGGTGGTAGTGACAGTGACCCAGGGATCTCACATTGCAAGATGGTGGAAGCAGAGAGAGCAGAAAGAGAGAGAAAGACTCTCCTCTTCTTTTAAAGCCTTCAGAACCACACCCTTGACCACCATTTTTAATCCATTCACTACTGCACAGTCCTACAATCCAATCACCTCTTCGAGGCTCCACCTTCGATTACCATAATAGGATTTCCCACCCTCTTAACAGTCACAGTGGGGGCTAAGTTTCTAATACATAAAACGTGGGAGACACAATTCAAGTTTCAGGGAGTTTTGGGGGGACATAATTCAATCCATTACACATACTTTGCAAAGTTTTTGTGAAAACTGAAGATAATATGTAGGAAGTACTCAGTACACCATAAGTGCTACATAATGATATTATTTAAACACTCTAGTGGCATCCATTTATGACCACTATCTTAGAGAAAAAAATATATGTAAAGTACCTGGTACATAATAGGCCCTTAATAATTGGTTGACTATTATGTAAATTTCAAGAAATACAATTATTTAATGGGCTTCTTTAAGTGTAACTCTCAGTTCAGAATTAAGAGACTTTAGTCTTGGCTCTGGAGCTAATTAGCTATGTGCTCTTGAGCAAATCACTTAGGGCCTCAGTTTCTTTATTTGAAAATTAAATATTTGGGTAAATGAGAAGCCAAGATGTCTCTTTTTATAAACTAAAAAGAAAAATTTCTTATGCCTTACAAGGAAGGAGCTTTGGGATACAGGGGAACATTCCAGAAGCTTAGCTAACACGAAAAAGTTAGGGTTATTAAGTGTACAAAATGAACGAATTCATTACAAATGAGCATGTAAGCAAAATAGTTTATGCACAGCCACATTAATTCTTTGAGATATATTTGCTGTTCACCTGAGTCCTGGAGAAAATTGCTATTCTGAGTGCTTCCAAAGGGATTTTTGATGGGGTCTTATATGCTTTGCTTCCGTCTCACATCAAAACATTAAGCATACTTTGAATTTAGATGCAGCCTTTCCTCCTGATATTAAGGAAGCAGTGAATAACTCACCTTTAATGTTCCTTCTAACAATATTAGAGAGCAGCCTAAATCCATCTGCTATTTAAAATTTTTTTTTTTTTAACTTTTAAGAAAAACACCTTTTTGCTGGTCAAAAGATCAAGTTTACCTTGAAAGAACCTTTCCTCTTAATTAATCTATTAATGACATATTCTTCAAAGCATTTCTTTGAGTTAATATTGGTGTTTATGTGCGTGGTAGAGGGCTGGGGGAGGTCAGTAAATGAGAAAACTCTGCTTTGGGGATTTTGAAACAAAGGCTATTAATGGATTATGTGTTGCTTTAGCCAGCAGACACATTCTCCATGATTCATGTATTTGTTTTGGTATGCTCAGTACCTGGAACATAGTAGCTGCAGAAATGTTTGTTGAATAAATAAATGAATAAGAGAAATGTCATCTCATGGTCTCCAACAAGGAGAATAGCATAAACAATCTTGACTATGTTTATGGTAGATCTCGTTTTAATAGAAATTAATTGGGTGGGGCACCTGGGCTTTGGGAAATTGGGTTTAGGAGCAGTCAGAGAAAGGGAGAGACTGTTTTGGCCCTTATTAGGGCCTCTTCCTTCAGATGGAAAAAGTTCTGGAGCAGCCCAAATAAGGCCTGTTGGCCTCTTCCATCTGTGGTTTGTTACTGGCTGTGCATGTGCTGTGCATGTGTTGTGGGAGCTGGATAGGAATGGCTGAGTGCTGCCTGAACCATTGGGAAGAAGCAGAAGTTGCAAAAGGAAAGAAGTTATGACTAAAAATGCTTTTATATGTGAGATAGAGCAAGTGAATGACCCTTGAACTCTCATTTGAGACTTGATGCTGCTCTATACTGGTGACTTTTCATGTTAGAGATGCCTGTTCCCTTCCAGAGGCCCGAGAACTTCACTTTATTCCTGGCAGCATGTGTTGACATAGCAGCATGAGAGAATGAGAGAGTCCTGATAGAATGCAGTAGAAGGAAGAGCGAAATGGACTGGAAATTATGGCTCAGCCAGTAAGCTGTGTGGATTTGGGCAAATTGTTTAACCTCTCTGGGCCTTTGTGACAGCATGTGTAAGGTGAGGGGTTTGGACTAGGTGATCTTTTTTATTCCTCAACATACACTGTGCTAGATGCCAGGCACTAGGCTGGCCAGTGGAATCCAGAATTGAGTCACACAATCCTGCTAAGTGCTATAAGAGGGGCTAAGACAAAATGCCGGCTGGCAAAGAGAAGGAGATGATTAATTCTGTTTGCTAGGACTTGGGTGCTGACATATGAAAAGTGGGTATTTCCGGGAAATTTATTAATTTTGTCACCATTCATTCATTCAATAAATGTTGGCATCCAGCCAACTGTATACAAGGGTACCTACCATATCAGAAATGGAGAAATAGCTATGAAGAAAACAGACAAGATCTTTATCCTCATTCAGTTTAATCTAAGCTGGGGGTGGGAGGGGAGGTTGGGAAGAAGGGCTATTAGTATTTAACTTAGAATGAATATATAACATTGTCTCATTTCACTCTCCCAATATACCTGCAGGGAAGGTAGTATCCCTATTTTATGATGAGGAAACTGAGGTCTAGAGGAATGAAACCATTTGCCAAACTCACACTAATAAGTCATAAGGATTCAAACCCACTTTCGTCTGTTTTCAGAGCTCCAGCATTTAACTGTGATGCAATTTTATGGAAGGAGAGTCTTCCAAGGCTACTGAGTGGACACTCGTTTTACCTACCCAGCATGCCTCCTTTGGGTAACAGGGCACCTGTTTTCTTCTGAAGAGCTAAACCCTCCCACTCTCAATCCACGTATTTAAAGTGGATTTCTCAAACCTCTCCCTACAGGCTTCAGAGGTGAGGCCATGACTCAGTCTTAGCCAACCAGAGCACACATGCTTCTGAGCACAGTGATTGGCCCAGGGATGGGCACATGACCAAGTTGCACCAATTGGAATCAATACCTGGGTTTTTGCCGGAAATATTGAAAAAGAGTCTTGCTCTTTCCCCTGGGATTGTTAAGCTGTAGACAGTAAGCCTAGAGTAACTGATGGCCATCTTTGTCCCCACGAGGGAAGAAAGAGCCTGCCTGAGCCCAAAGCTGATAGAAAGGAAAATAGAATCAGGGCAATAATTTCTAGAAAAGATTGGATCAGATTTTGCATGAAACAGGCCCTATTCTGTGCTTTTCAGCTCTGTGAGTTAATATGTTACTCTTTTTCCTCTCAAGATGGCCTAGGTTACTGTCACTTTCAACCAAGAGTCTGGAAGAACATAGCCTCCAAGGGTGCACAGAGAGATTTTATTTCTCATTTTCCCTAGTGTATTCTTCATAGTACCTGCAAAAGTCAGCCTTGTCTCAACTTTTGTTCTTGGAGGTCAACAGGATGTGATCTTTTTTATGGGTCTTTGCACTCTGCTATGTCTCAGAATTGTATCCCTAGGGTCATATTCCTTCACATACCTGGGTATGGATTGGGCAGCCTCCCTCTTGAGTGTTAACCGACATCTGTTGTCCTGTCTAGCCCAGGACCTCTGCTATCCAGCTCTGGCTCCTTTTCTCACCGCGTTGGGACTCCAGACATAGCTCCTTCTGACATTTAGGATGTCATGTTGAGTATCTATGTGACCTACTCTATGACCTACTTGGCAGCATGGATAGAGGTTGAGAGTGACCAGAGGGGTCAGCTTTTTCCCTAGTCCTAGTTCCCAATAATGTCCTCTCTAGGCACAGAATCCCAGAATCCCACCTCTAGACAGACCACCTGTTCTAGCCCTGGTCCTTACAGACTGGGGGTCAAAAAAGCCTTCACTATCTTCCTTTTAGGAAGGAGAGAGGTTGTTGGGTGCTGCATACTGCCTTACCTGGTCCCTCTATCTGTCTCACTCCTAACATCTGGGGCCAGTCTAACTGTCCTGCTTTTCCCTTCAGAGTTTCATCCTCCAGGGTCATCAGAGCCCATTTATTCAAGGGGATGAGATGGTGATTCTCTGCTTCCCATTCTTGTTTTCTGACTGCTCCCAGGCAAACTAGCGTCTGAATTGCTATATATGCCATTGCTGTATGCTGACAGGAGACATTCTCTTCCCTACAGCCAGAAAAAAAATGGCAGGTATTTTCACTTCACTGACTTTTGCCCAAGAAATGATCCACTTGGGTTAGGGAGGTACCTGCTCTAGGCTTATGACCTGTGAAGTCCCAGCCAGATCATTCTCTGAGGTGCAAGGAGTCCTGCCTATCTTGACTAGTGCAATTCAGCCAGGGTCTTGGCCATGATCTTGGATAGGTTGGCACCCGACTCCTCGCTATCAGCAGAGTTCTCCCTCTTCAACCCAAGTCTGAAATTGAAGATTGCAGCAAGTACATCATTATGGGACACCTAGAATTATGTGTTGGACGCTTCTATGTCTAGAGCTCTCTGTAATAAAGTCACCAGTGTCAATACTTAAGCAGAGATTTTTAATCCACCTCTGGAAAGTGCTGAGCATCTGAACTGCACAGCCCTGTGATTCTCAGCACTTAACCATTCCCTCTGGAGACCTCAGACATTCAGCTCCTGTCAACAGAGACTGTTTAGCTTGACGGTATGAATGAGCTCACACATGGGCCTCTACAACACCCTCTCCATCAGCCATCTCCCTCCCCCTTGGTCCTTAACTCCCTTACAACATCTCTGTGGACTTCCAGCCAGGGATGAAATCCCCTTTTCTTGCTGTTATAGGAGCACACTCTGAGACAATTTTTCAGCTTTTGTTAAGAAAGTGCTTCACAAAACACCATCAACAACCAATCTAGAGCCTACTTGAAGACATGAGTCTGAGCTCTAAGGACATTTCACAGTAGCATTTGTGTTGGACCAACACTTCCAAATAAAGTCACTCTAGGAGTCTGGCATTGCTTTGTATAAATGAAGCCATCTGTTGTGGATTGATTGAATTGTGTCCCCCAAAGTTCATGTATTATAAGCTTAATTCCCACTGTAATTGTTGAGGGTGGGAAATCCTATTATGGTAATTGAAAGGTGAGGCCTTGAAGAGGTGATTAGACTGTAGGACCATGCTGTAGTGAATGGATTAATAATGGTGTGGTTAGGAGCATTGTTCTGAGGGTTTTAAAAGGAGAGTGCATGAGGAACTCTCTCTCTGCTCCATCATTTTCTGCCATGTGAGGCCCTTGGGTCACTGTTGCCACCACCAGATGTGTTCTCTGGACTTTGGACTTCCCAGGCTGCAAAACCATAAGCAATAAATTTTGTTTTCTTATAAATTACCCAGTTCCAGGTATTTTGTTACAAGCAACATAAATGGACTAATACAGGAAATTGGTACCAGAAGTGGGGTGTTGCTTACAAAAAATACTTGAAAATGTGGAAATGGCTTTGGAATTGGGTGTTGAGGAAAGACTAGAGGAATTTGGAGGAACAGGCTAGAAAAAGCCTAGATTCTGGTGAAAGTTTAGAAGACAAGAAAACCAGGGAAAGGTTTAAAGATTGATTAAATGGTGGTGACCAGAATGCTGATGGAAATGTAGACTGTAATGACCATTCTAAAGAGGTCTCAGATGTAAATGAGAAGGGACTTATTGGAAACTGGGGCAAAGATCACCCTTGCTATGAACTGGCAAGGAACTTGGCTGCCCAAAAATCTTTTTTCTGTCTATGCCCAAAAGCTTTATGGAATGTGGAACTTCAAGGTGCTGAACCAGGATATTTGGTAGAAGAAATTTCTAAGCAGCAAAGCATTCAGGAAGCTGCATGGCTACTTTAACAGCCTATGCTAAGTTATGGTGGCAAAGGCATGACATAAAGCCAGAATTTTTAAAGGAAACCAGAGTATAAAGATTTGGAAATTTTGCAGCCTAGCCATGTGGCAGAGAAGCAGAGAGCATTTCAGGAGAAAAATACAATGGTGCTAAGAAGGTTAGTACAAAAGAAAAGGATTATCAAGAGAAAGCAAAAAAGACCTTGAAGACATTTCAGAGATCTTGGAGGGTGCGTCTTCCATTACAGGCCCCAAGGCCTAAGGAGACAGAATGATCTTGGGGAAAAAGCTTGAGGTGCCCTCCATGGACTCACTGCAAAAGGCCACCTCTGAATGCTGGTCCCTGCACCAGCACCCCAGCTGCTTTGGCTGCTCCAGCTGTGGCTAAATTGGCCCCAGGTGTGGCTGGACCCACAGCTTTGGAAAATACAAGCTGGAAGCCTTGGTGGCATCCACATGGTGTTAGGTCTGCAGGCTCACAGAAGGCCAGAGCTCTGAATGCTTGGGAGCCTCCACCCCAATTTCAAAGGATGCATGGAAAAGCCTGAGGGCCCAGGAAGAGATCTGTCACAGGGGCAGATTGAGCACAGACAGCTGTTGCTAGAGCAATTCCAAGCAGAAACATGAGGTTGGATTTGAAGCAGAAAAGCCCCATCACTGTCTTGCCTAGTGGACCTGTGAGAGATGAACCACCATGGAGAACCCAGACCTGTGGAGATACCAGTGTGCAACTTCAGCCTCAGAGAGCTGAAGCCTGGCCTCAGACCAGGAAAGCCATAGAAATGAAACTACACAAGGACAGCTGAGTCCATGGGAAAGAATCACTCTGGGTGCAATTCAGTCTTAGTATGTGATTCTCTGAAGAGAATGAACTGGGACATTCTATAAAGTCATGACAAAGCCTGTAGGTATTTTGGAATTGTGACTGAGATTGCTGAGCCCAACCCTCACACCAGCAAGTAGAGGACACTGAATAAGGAGTCAAAGTACATGATTCAACAGCTTTGAGATTTGATGCCTACCCTCCTGGATTTCAGACTTGTTTGGGACCTATTACCATTTTCTTTTGGTGTATTTCTCCCCTTTCTTTCTCCTTTTTTTTTTTTTTTTTTTGGCCATTTGCTTATTATTTATTTGTATAACTGCCCCATTGCTTTGAAGTTGTTTCTTTTTTTCTCTTGTTTTTTTGCAAAAAGAACTCTTAAAAATGGATTAGAAAAATCTAAGCAGAAATTTGAAGGACATGAGCAGATAAGTCGCACACCCCAAAGAATATTCTAAGATCTGGTTGCAGGTGGGGGTGTGGCTGGCCTTCAGTCCCTGTCTCAGGACCCTCAGATGTCTCAGCTGTCTCCGTTGCTGGCCTGGATATAGGTGGGGGCATGGCCAAGGCCCTCAGCCCCCATCTCAGAACCTTATTTCTCCCTTTTCAAAAGGAAATATATACCCTTTGTTTTCCCCACCATTGTATCTTGGAAGTAGGTAGCTTCTTTGGTTTTCACAGATGGGACTTAGAACTTTGGACTTTTGAATTGAAACAAGTTACGATGGAATGAATGCACTTATCTGTGAGAAGGACATGAACTGTGGGGGCCAGGGGAAGAATGCTGTGGATTGATTGAATTGTGTCCCCCAAAGTTAGAAGCTTAGTTCCTTTTGTAACTGTTGAGGGTGGGAAATCCTATTATTGTAATTGAAAGGTGGGTCCTTGAAGAGGAGATTAGATTGTAAGACCATGCTATAGTGAATGGATTAATGATGGTGTAGTTAGGGGTGTGGTTCTGAGGGCTGTAAAAGGAGAGTGTATAAGGAACTCTCTCTCTCTCTGCTCCACCATTTTCTGCCATGTGAGACCCTGCATTACTGTAAAGCCACTACCAAAGAAGACCCTCACCAGAAGCGTTCCTTGTACTTTGGACTTCCCAGCCTCCAAAACTGTAAGCAATAAATTTCATTTTCTCAGGAAGTACCCAGTTCCAAATATTTTGTTAAAAGCAACAGAAATGTACTAATACACCATACTTTTCAGAAATGTTCTGTAGGAGGGCTGGCCCATGGCTCACTTGGGAGAATGTGGTGTTGATAACACCAAGGCCACGGGTTCGGATCCTATATAGGGATGGCCGGTTTGCTCACTTGGGAGTGCGTGGTGCTGACAACACCAAGTCAAGGGTTAAGATCCCCTTACCAGTCATAAGAAAAAAAAAGAAAGAAATGCTCTGTAGGGGCAGCTTGCACGTTAACCTCCACAATGCCCAGGAGAGATCTGATGGAAGATCACATTCAAGGAGGGTCAATGAGCCTCAGAAAGAAGGAATCCAGCATGACAGACCATATTCTTTAGCAGGGCCTGATAATAGTAATGCAGTAGGATTTTATAGGGGAGGGAAACTTTTCCTCTACCCTATTATGTTATTTAATTGAGGCCTGTAAATCAAGCTGACAAAAGACAAATTAACAGGAGAAAAACATATAAATTTTATTTGCTGTTAATATTTTTACATGACATGGGGACCTTCATATAAAAGAAATGAAAACGCCAAGGAAGCAGTTAGATTTGAGGGCTTATATATCATTTTAACAAAGAGATATAAATTGTCGAAAAATGACTAGACGAAGGAAAGGGTTTTAAGCTTCTAGGGGTGGCAAATTAAGGGAATGTTACTAGGAAGTATATGGGGAAACTAATGGAAGATTAGGGTTGTTTTAGTAAGGTTTGTTTGTACAGACTCATCTCAGTATTGACTTCCTATTTCCAGTGGTAAGAATGCTCTCTTTTTTCTGGCACTGGGAGGGCACCTTTCTCACAGGAAATCTATGCCCTCTTTTTAGGCACAAAGAGGGAGAACAAAGAGTCCTTCCTGCATCTGCTGTTTCTCAATTGCCTTCAGCTGAAAATAATCAAATATCCCAAAGTAGCATATTTTGGGGTGGCGTAATCTGATCTCTTTTAATTCCAAGGATAGTATCCAGATTACCTACACTGAGATAAGCTCTGGGGGAAAAGCTATGTGTGGCCTGAAAGTTCGGTTATACTGAATCCCAGAACCCCATACTATTTAGGGTGCTGTGCATGCTTCCTAAGTGAGTTAGGAAGGTTACAATAATTAAAGTGGGTTTTTCTTCCTGACAGATACTATTGAACTCCTCTGAGACTAGTGACACAGCTCTCTGCCTCCTCGACTGGAGGAGACGTCAAGGCCAGTGTGGGCAGCAGCTTTCTTGCAAAGAGGGACAGGGCTGCAGAGTGGTGCCTCTGCAGAGATGCAGGCTTATGGTCAGAGGCAGCCCCAACTCACTCCTGGCACATGGGGATTCCCAGGAATACGCATATGTGGTGCAGAGGAGGAAAAAATGAGAGAATTGAAATTCTTGGCTGGGCAAGTGGATGCTTAGAGCTAGGGAGTCTCAGGTATTAATGTAATGTGATCACATCTGACTCGCTCTGGGAAGGCTAAAGAGTATCCCATCACGCTGTGGGTGGAGGGGGCTGTCCTGTGAGGAATCTTCATTTTCAGCACAGTATGAATTTGCACCGTAGTCTAAGATGCAAACCATTTTCTCTCCCCGCCCGTCTCCTTTGCATCATTCTCAGCCCCTACCTCAGAAAGAACGGTGCAGGGGAACGGAGGACTGTGCTGAGCTTGGTTGCTCTTGGGAAGGGTCTGCAATCGGGATGGGGGAGCTCCACCAGGACTGTCAAGAGGGATGTGTCCTGTGGGCTAAATGTGCCTACAGGGGAGTGACACATAAAATGCTGGGAGACATGCTCAGAGTCATAGTTTATAATAGACTTGTAGGACTGTTTGCCAGCAGAACATTTAAAGAATCAGCAAGGAAAAGGACCCTGCACTAAATGTCAGGGGTGCCCTAATTTATCTCTCAAGTGTCGAAAGTCCCCATTATTAACTTCTCTACCAAGGCCTAAAAGACCTCTATTAAAATGCAAATCATGTTTCCTTAAGCTGTCCCATTAAGCCATTACCAACAATTAACACCTAGCTGCCCCTCCTTTCCTAGGTGGGAATTAGCCCCAGGAGGAGGGGACAGAAGGCAGCCACATTTTAATGGGAGAGAGTGAGGACATGATTTCCGTATGGGTGAAGCTGGGAATTCAGGGAGCCACAGCAGCATGACAGAGCACAGGCTTCCAAAAAGCAAAGGGAATGGCTTTTTAGGGGACGCAGAAGAGGGAGGAAGAGAGAAGAACTTCAGACCAATTTGCGTAGTTTTTGGTTTTACTTGGGTTATAATTGTCCATATTACTTAGCACCAGCCTTTCTTAAGGCACGACTGACCCACTTGGAGCCACAATTTCTCTTCAGAAATACGTATTTTCAAGAGCATGGGAAATCAAGCCATACATGACTAAGCTCACTGTCCACAAGAACCCCACCCCTTCCTCCCCAACAGCTGTCCTTTTGTCCCCTTCTGATTAACAAGCTTTGTTCAGATGCTTCTCAGAGATGAGTTTCTTGGCTGCTTCAGCCAACCTCGTTAACTGCATGCTTTTTAGCTTTCAACAAAAGGTCTTCAGAAAATGCCTCACATAGAGAAAATCTCTGGCCTGCTAACTCGTTGCAGCAGGTATTGTGGACATACCTCCCTTTATAAACAATATGAGAAGTGTTGGTCTTTCTGAGCCCCGGAGTGGTTTCCATGCAGGTGCATTAAACCTAGCGGTGAGCAGTGGAACTTCAAGGTGTATTTTTTTAAAGTGCTGTTTAGTCATTGGGATGGTTTTGAGCATCTCTGTTTGCTACTGGAGGATTTATGGAAGAAAAATAAGGTGTGTTTCAGACATTCCAAGTTGACGTTTTTTTTCCTGATCTCAGGACATCTAAATCGCTTCTTAATTCTACAAAGGCATATAAAATGTTTAATGCTTAAAGCTGGCATATTAATTTTATGTCAAACTTATAATAGGGTTATTATGTGATATATAACATTTTATAGAATATTGGTGCACATTGGATAATCAATATATTAGGTTCATTTATGACCATTTTATAGGGATAGAAATATAATTTCAGTCTTTTAGTATTATGGACATTACAGTTATTTCATTGTCTATTGCTGGTCATATCTGTAATTTATTTGATCCCAGTTTCTTGGCCAGCGTCCTACCCTCCCCTCCCTCCTCTACATCTGCCTGTCCTACATCTGGCTGAATCCTTCTTTCTAGTGTTAGGATGAAATCAGGGGCTTCCTAGATAATCAGCTCAAATCGGAAACCCTTGAACTATGTGAGTATAAGTACATTTTAGACAACGGAATTGAAGAAGCCAATGTTTCTGCAGCACTGTCAATATCACAGAGCAGGGACAGGTTCTTAAACTGCATCTCAGCCCTCAGCCTTGGGAATCCCTCCTCTGTGTCCAGAGTTGCTGGCAGGGAGAAGGCTGTGGCTTATGTGGACGGCCACCTTTGGGTTGGTAGCACCTGCCTCTGCACCTGCCACCTTGCTGTCCCTGGGCTTGTTTCGTTTTGCTTGGCTTGGCTTCACCTATTCTTTTTTGAAACAGCTGGTGGGTGTGTGCTTGCAAGAAGGAACAAACAAGCAGGCTTGGCTGAAAGCTTAAAATTAAAATGAATCTACCCCCAAACGTGGGCTGTTTTTTGCATGGTCACCTCTGAGCTTTGCTTCTGATTTATTTTTTCACCATATTACCTCAATAGGGATCCATTTCTATAAAACGGGGGTAGTAAGAATCCTTTGTTCTTCCATGAATCATGGTGGGTCTTGAAGTTCCCTGGAAATACTGATGTCATCACTTAACACATTAGCCCTGGATTTCATGACAGCCAGTGACAGATCTGAAATGGTGGAAGCCCTCTGGAGACTAAATTAGGGGTTGATATTTAGCAGTGCAGAAGAGTGCCAAAATAGGCTCTTCTTTTCCTTGAAGATCGGTTTGACATGAGGAGATTTTTACGGTGCCAGAGACCACATGCTAGGCTGTAATTGAGCATAATTATTGCCCTACATGCTGCAAAGTGCTGGACTCGAGGCATCCTACAGAATCTCATTAATTTCTTGATTGGGCTCTAAAAAACGGTGCCCCCGACAGGGCCAGAGAGAGTTGTGTTTAATCTGCCTGGTTTTTAAATGAAGTCATCACTGGCTGTCCAGTTGGCCAGTGCTGTTTCCCCCTCTGATCCAGGGCCTCAGTCTGTTATCCAGGACTCCATTGTCAACACACTTTTTTAGAATTCTGTGGCGGTATCTTCTCAGCCTTAGAATATTTCTGCACAAGAAAACTGAAGTGGACAATGGAAGAATTCATATGAGTAATTCAAACCCTCACCCCAAATGTGCCCAGAGTACAAAATAAGCTATTTGTAATTACCTGGTTATTTCAGGTGAAAGGTTTGGAAGAAGGCTAAATTATTTGGGTAATTACATTTCCTTTTTTTATTCAAAATGTGTAATGGCCCAGACTTCAGCTCTATGCCACCCAGAAGTTCTCACGAATCCAGGATTCTGCCTTTCCCCATGGGCTTATGTGGTAGACTTGTGGGAACATGACCATTCACACCTAAATGTCATCCTCCAAGGTTAGGTATATTTCCCAAAGACAACTTAATCGTGCTAAAATTGTTCCAACCGTTCATTATTTTAAAAAGTCTTTCCAAAATGTTTGTACCTGGTGTCTTGCCATCATAAATACAATTTGTGGAGCCGAAGTTAATTTTTGCTGATTAAATTTTTCCAGATTTCCAGGGTAATTGTCTTAATCATTAAATCTCACTGTTCAGGCTGTCACTGTCAGCAGGAAAAAACAAAAAATTGGAGTGAATGAGTGCACACTGTGCCCAAAACTTTTCTTGGAAGAGGCACATTTTGAACAATGAAGGCTATTGGATTGTGTTTTCTAGTGATCTATCTCTTTGTCCTCCTAATAGAAACAATGCCAAATCTTCAGTTAACTGAGGGTCCCTGTTATGTGCACTCTTGTGAATTTAATTTTACTGAATTTTAGGTGGTCTAGAAAAGTCAAATGGCTCCGTGGCTCTAATGTCTTCTACTGCAGGGAATTTTTTCCTGCCACTTTTTCAGGAAGCCTTACTTCTCACCACCTCTGGTACAGGTTAAGGAGGAATTCCTTCTTGCCAGCTTGCAAAGATGCCAGCTATGTCTGCTATGCCATGGATTCAATAGGCTACTACAGCACTATTTTTATGAAAAAGGCATTGGAGGTCCACCTCTGAGTTTGAGATACCAGAAATCCATCTCTGTCCCAGCTTCTCCATCAGGATGGCAAGAAAAGATTCCAGTGTCTTTCCCACCATCCATGCCTCAGCCCCTTCCTTCACCTTGTGTACTGAGGACTCTACACATACTGGTTATCATGTCCTGAAGAAGACTGCTGGTCTCTATTTAGTGGCCAAGCCCACTTCCTCTGTGATTAAGTATACGTGCTGGAAATCTTTTCCTCTAGCATGTTATCGGTGTGGTGTTTAAAACTATTCATGGTGACTTTTAGCATATAGCAGTTTAAAAATATTATGAAATCTACTTAATCAAAATTCTCTTGTACAGATTCTAGATTATTTTAGGAAAGACTACCTCAAAGTAACATAACTAAAAAAGAGGGGAGCAAAAATAATTTGTTTCTTTTATTATTATTATCATTATTAGCATATTCTTTGTTACAAATCATATTTATTCTTTATGCCTCTTATCCAATCTCCCCTCCCTCTCCCCCACTTTTCTCCCCCTCTCCTTTTCCACTCCCTCCCCCCTCTAATAACCACAGGTTTGTTCTCTCCATCTGATAGATTAACTGTTCCTCTGCTGGTTTGTTGCCTAGATGATCTGTCCAGTACTGAGACAGGTGTGATCAAGTCTTGCCCTGTTATCATAAATCAGATGCTTCTTCTATTACTCTGGAGTGCGCTTTGTGGAGAGAGAGGACCTGTTCTTTTTCTTTTTTTTTGGTCCCCACTGGTGCCTCTCCTTATGTCAATGCACTTGAGAGTCTGGCGTGCCATCTGCACAGTGGCTATGATGGCTGCTATAGAGGCTAGCATGGGCTACCCATATGGAAATGGTGTTTTTGGTGTGCTCTTTACCTGGTCGCGGCTGAGTTCGGCATCCCCCAGCTCCACATCTTGGGACCCCAGCAGGACTCGGGGTGGTGGCAGCAGCTTATCTAAATAATTTTTTTCCTGTATGTATTTGTTTGTTATTGCTGCATAACAAACTACAGTCGTCCCTCCTTATCCGTGGTTTCATTTCTGGCGATTTCAGTTACCTGTGGTAAACTGTAGTCTGAAAATATGAAGATATTTCGAGAGTGAGAAAGAGAGACCACATTCACATAAGTTTTGTTACAGTATATTGTTATAATTGTTCTATTTTATTATTAGTTACTGTTAATCTCTGATGGGGCCTAATATTTCCTAATGTATGTATGGGAAAAAACAGTATATATGGGGTTTGGTACTACCCATGGTTTCAGGTATCCACTGGGGGTCTTGGAACACATCCCCCATGGATAAGCAAGGAACTACTATACCACCAAGTTAGGAGATTAAAACAATTTACATTTATTACTCACAGTTTCCCTGGATCAGGAGTCCAGGCAGGGTTTAGCTGAGTCCTCTGCTCCGTGTCACAGCTGCAGTCCAGGTGTTGGTAGGACTAGAGTCTCACCTGAGGCTAGAGGTCTTCGTTCAAGCTCCCATGGCAGAATCTATTTCCTCACAGCTGTGGAACTCATGTGGCTTGCTTCTTTAAGGCCAGCAGGAGTGTTTTGGAGGCTTTATGTCTCTCACTCTAGACCCTTGGCTAAAGGCTCACCTGATTAGGTCAAGTCCATCCAGAGTAACTGCCTTTTTGATTAACTCAAAGTCGCTGATTAGCAACCTTAATTACATCTGCAAAAATCCTTTTCTATTTTCAACTTAACATAACATCATCATAGCAGTGACATTTGTCATATTCCCAGGTCATACCCACACTCAAGGGAAGATTATACAGGGCTTGTACACCAGGAGGGGAAATCTTGGGGGTCATCTTAAAATTCTGCTACCACACTGTTTTTAAAAAAAACAGTTTTAAAAAATAACTTTTTAAAGAATGTTTAGAATTTAAATCATTTGCCTGTGGTATTAAGTAGGTACAAACTTTCTATTATAACATGATAATGTTTCCTGAAAACTCTCTTATTCTGCAAAATCACACACTAAAAATAACAGGGTTATGAAAAATTAAAGATCAGGGAAGTCCACTCAAAACCTAAGCTGCTTTATAATCAGAGCACTGAAAAGACAATAAGAATCCTAATAAAGCTGCTAGCACAGTTTAAAAGACAGTTTAAATGCCTAATAAATAGTGATATATTATAGCAAATATAGAACTCTACTTAGAGAAAAAAAATGAGCATAGCTTGATAGTCGGGGGAGTAAGAAAAGACAGAGACTGCTAGGTACAGCAATAATGCAAAGTGTGAAAAGATTAGGGAGGCCTCACCATGACCATGTTACCAAACTAAGTCAAGAAAAAAATGGGGGGGGGCTAACCAGCACTACATATAGAATTGTATTTCTTTGCAGGTTATGCATTCAGCTGTTTTTGTGTACATTGTAGTCAGCAGCTGTTACTTGATTGCAAAAACTTTAACTTGCTGGGAAACATTGAATAGGAACATGACTTTCTGGTTATATTGACCTGATTCCTTTATTTACCAATAGCATATGAGCTAATTTGTATTACAGGAACTCATGTTGTAATAGAAGAAACTAAATAATTAAAATTTCTCCTCTGTTGTTACAACACTATTTATTGAATAGTCTGTTGTTTCTCATCTAGTTATTTTTTTTAAATTTTGGCTTTTATTAAAGTATACATGCACATAGTCGAATAGTTGTACAAGACTTATAATAAAAAATAGCAGTCCGTTGTGCATCCTCCACCATTTCAGGCTCCCAGAGGCAACAATTTCAACTATTTTAATTGATTTTTTTTTTGGTATTTACCTCCATATTGCTGCCTGACATGCTTATATTGCTGTTTCTTTATTTTTTTTTTTTTCAGTTTGAGTGATTATCTGTTGACTTGCTACTAGGGAAAATAAGGATTTAGCTCATGTTCATTCTTCTGGCTGGTGTCTATCACACCCCCCACCATTCTTTCATCCTCCCAATATAATTCTCTTGTAATTTTTATTTGAGCTACATATAGTATTTACGTTGATATACCTATGTAAATGCTAATCATACCCAATCCATGAAGTAGCCAGAAATTATTTTTCCTTTTTTGCCCAACATTTTATATTGCCTAGGACTAATAAATGACTTCAAGATTTTTTTTCATTTTTATGTAAGTATTAATACCATCCTAAACTTTCCCCGATGTTTGTAAATCCCTAATTTATTTCTTTGTCCTGTGCTTCATGTGTTTAAAGTTGGCCTTGTCCATTAAAGTCATTAAAGGAGAGGGGCTGTAGATTAAACGTAGCAAATAATGATGTCACTCTTTTCACATCTAATTCTTGTAAGTGGCTAGGTGATATTTTATACTGTTCATTTAGGTTTGTTTAAGTACAGTCACCTTGCTCCAAAAAAGATTTGAATTACCTTGCTATTTGATTATCACAGGCTTAGAGTTTGGAAAGATTTGCCTAAAGTAAAGGCACAAGGAAATGACGAGAGTAGTAGCTATGATAAATGTTAACGTTTTCAGGGTGCTGGGATGTTAATTTCACCCTCCTGTTTCCCAATTTCCCATTTTGTGCTTGCTTTGTAAACCCATTCCAAACCCCACCTGTGGCAGAGAGAGAAGAAATGCTTGTCCAAAGTCACAAATTAGATAGAAGCATGGAATGATGATTATGAACAGAGATAAGGGCCAGTTAGCTCACTTGGGAGACTGTGTTGCTGGTAACACCGAGGTCATGTGTTCAGATCCCCGTACCAGCCAGGCACCAAAAAAAAAAAAAGAAAACCCAGAAATCAGCAAACTACAGCCCATTTGCCAAACATATCTGGTGGTCTGTTTTACAGAATGATTTTTAAACCTTTAAAGGATCACAAAAACAAAACATAAACAAAAAATAAAAACACAGGCTGTACATGGTCACAAAGCCTAAAGTCTTTACTATCAGACCCTTTCCAGAAAAAGTTTGCTGGCTTCTAGTTAAGAGCTCAAGCTCTAGAACCAGACAGACCTGGGTTTTAATCTTAGTAAGATCCAGTCGACTTTCTTAATGTCTCTGAACCTTAGTTTCCTCATCTGTAAATTGGGATTGTTGTGAGAAGTGAATGAAACTGGATTTGCAGAGCTCTCCTCACAGTGCCTGTAAATGTTCAATATAGATTACTTATTTTTGTTATTTTTGTTTGAGCAAAGCTTCCCGATACTTCCTGGAGTGGGCTACTCCCTTCCGTGGCTGGAGCTGCAGAGGTGTCCTGATCTCATGTGTGTTGATGGTGCTGTGGCCCTTCTCCTCACTCACTCCCAGCTACAACTGGGCAATCACTTTGGCCCTAGCACCTAGTGAAACAATTCTGCCATTTCGCATGCAGATACTCCATACTTTTCAGATTATTCTGTGGAACTCATATATTTTCATTAAGAGCTGATAATAAACTCCAGCACTGAAAGTTTTCCCAAGTTCATGATTGATGACAGTATGATAGGGAGCTGAGTGGCTCCAGCTGTCAACTCAAGCAAGAATCTGCTTGGGGTGATTGCAGGGCCTCTTGGTGGCACCTTCCAACACCCGCAGGCCCCACTGCCTGCCCAGCACCATCTGGAGACGGCTCCTCCTCCAGGCACGACTGCAGAGGAAACGGCTGGGTGTTCTTCAGCATCTTTCTCTCTCCCGCTTCTTTTAGAAGGCAGAGTATCCACGCAGAAGACCAGTTGTGACTGTAATCCAGAATGCCTGGAAATTTAGTCATCTTTATTTTTATGCAGTTCAGTGGTAGCAAAGGATAAAACGTATAGGTTCTTCCTTCCTTTGTTTTTTTGTTTGTTTGTTTGTCTCTTTTTCTTTTTCTTTTGTTTTTTTTCATTTGGTCCACACTCTGGAGTGTCCTGAGTTCTTGAAGACAAGGTGGAGAGAGCCGCTCTGGTGTCTGTTCCAGGAGCTGAGGTGTGGCGGGAGCTGGGAGAAGCTGGAGGGGCCAGGCCCCCTCCACTGGGAGCAAGATGTCTCAGGGATGGCTCTTGCGCTGCCTGGGAGTGCTGCAGCCACAGCAGAAGCAGGCTGTGCCCGTGCCCATGAACTCCAGCTCCAGCCTGGCCTCTCGAAGAAGTCAGCACCTGACACTGGGTCCCACCCTGCGTGGAGGTGTGCTCCTGCCTTCTGCCAAAGCAGGAAAGCCCTGGGAATGCTGTAGGGATTGCTGCCCACTCTTCAGTGGGAGACAGAGCCCTTTAGACGGGAAGTCAGAGGCAAAAGGGGGCGGGTGGTACAGAGAATGTCTATAGCCACACCTGTTTTGGGAGGGAGCCCAGCATGGTGGACTGTGAAGGTGTCAATTGCCAATTTCTGTCCATATATGGGAGATGAACAGCATGGTGACCCTGAACCGAGATGAGAGTCTGTGAGCATGGGTGTCATCCAGCTCTGACTTAGGAGGGGATTGTTTTGTCAGGGGCAGAATGTTTGCTTCTTTCTCATGATGCCCCTAGCAAGGCTTGCGGGCTGTACAGACATGTTGGGGCCCCACCCCTCCTCCACAAGTGGGACTGCTGGCATCAACTTTACCTCCATCTAAAGTCGAGCTGGCCAGCCCAGCTGAGAAAATGAATGTTTGCCTTTGGCTTTTGCTGACTGACAAACTGTTCACAGACAACCCAGGGGGATTCAGATGGGGCTTGAAGTGATGGAAATTGATTGGAATTTGGGTGTAAATCTGATGTCTCCTTTTAATCCTAAAACTTAGCTTATTTTTCTAAAAGTCACTTCAAATACACATTTTTCCTTTTTTCTATTCGATTTTTCCTTTTTTTTTCTGTTAGATTTTCACTCATTTGTGAGTTGTAAGCTGCCAAAACAGTTAACAATCTACCTCCGCCTTTGCTTTCCACAGATTAGAGTAGAAGGGAGAGGATTTATGTGATACTATGGTATGTGTATTTTGGTTTTCATCCATGGTTTCTGGCTTGCTCTAACCTTCCTCCACCTGTCTGTTTGGAGATGGCCATGAAGAAATTCTCTGACCTACCTTAGCTGATTGTAGGTCATAAGATCCCCATTCTAGAAGGAGTCTCACCCCATTCCCAAGGGGATTGAATGCTGCACAGAAAGGTGGAGAAGAACCTGGACAAACAGGCCTTGGTGGGTTTCCTCACCAAGTCTGTTAGTGTTAGATCAGACCCTTTTTGTCCAATCACATTTCTATATGATCATCCATGCTTCACTCAGGCCTACATAATGAAGCCTCCATAAAAGTCCAAGAGCACAGGGTTCAAGGAGCTTCCAGGTAGATGAACATGTGGAGGTTACTGGAAGGTGGCAGCATACCCAGGGGAAGCTCCGCGCCCCTTCTCCTAACTCTTACCCTGTGCACCTCTTTGTCTTGTGCTTTGTAATATCCTTTATAATAAACCAGTAAACATAAGTACACATTTCCCTGAGTTCTGTGAGTGGCTCACGCAAACTAATCGAACCCAAAGAGGCGGTCCCAGATTTATAGCTGGTTGGTCAAAAGTTCCAGAGGCCTGGGCTTGCAACTGGCACCTGAAGAGAGGGGCAGTCTTGGGGACTGAGCCTTCATCCTGTGGGATCTGATGTTGTTTCCAGGCAGATAGTGCCTGAACTGAATTGAATCAGAGGACACCCAGCCGGTGTCCACTGGAGAATTGCTTGCTTGCTAGTGGGGAGAAATCCCCACACATTTGGTCACAGAAGTGAGAGGTATGTCTTCTGTTGTGATCATTGCTGAGTAAGAGTATAGGTAAATCACTCACTTCATGTTTTTTCAAATATACTCAATTACTTTTTTGGTCTTCATAGCAAAACCTTGGCACTGCTCCTAGGAAGTCAGTGAATTGAATGAGAATGGGAGAGCCTCTTACCATTCCGTCCAGAAGGAGCATTAAGGACCACAGACACTGGGCGAGGACATGAAGTGCTGGTGAGAGAAGGCAACCAAGCCTGGAAGCCAGTGTCACCTGCCAGAGAGAGCCACCATCTGGTTTTGGGGAATCCTGGCATTTTCTTCCCTCAAAGGTTCTGAGACCCTAAGTCAGGCCCCACCTTTGTGGTTAGCCTGCCCCTCTTTGGGCTCTCCTGAGTTACCTTCTCCTTCCCTTCTGCTGAGGGGCTGAGGGCTGATGCCAAATGGAAAGGAGGAGTTAGAAAAGCAAATTTCTTTGACTTTAAAATTAAACAATTTCTCCCAGTCCTCATATCCTTTCATCTCCTTTCCAACTCCAAGTCCCAGCTCTTCCACAGCCTACTGGAAGAATAACATGCTTCCTCTTGCCCATATACCCTCTGCTTTTTTTTAATGCCCCTGTCATCAGGGGGAAGGGGTGTATCATTTAGCCTAAAATGTGAGTGGTTGATAGTCCTGCTTTAGAAATCTTGAACAGAAAGACAGATGTTGAGAAATTTATCCTCCCCCCTTCTCATGGTACTGCTGTTCCTAGAGCTGCTCCTGTTTTATACAACAGCAATACTGAAATTGAGACAGTTGCAAAGGGAAACATTTGCTGGACTCCTTTGCTCCAAACTAGCCTTATCATTTACTTCTATGAAATATAATAACATGTTTGCCTTCTTGATGCAGAATTAGATTACTTTAAATCATAGCACATCACAAATGAAAGACACTTTGATAGAAGGAATGGGGTAAACTATAATTCTTACACTCTTTTCATGTTGAAATCATCTGCAGGTCTTGTTAAAACAAAGATTGCTAGGGCTGGAGAATGTGCATTTTTAGCAAGTTCTTAGGTTTTGCTGATGCTATCTATGATCTGGGGATCACACTTTGAGAACCAGAGCGTTAACAGGCCAGGGACTCTCCATACCAATTTCTCTTTTCAATAAAACTCGTCAAGTGCATCTGAAAATGTTTGTAGAGGATATATCTTTTTCTTTTACTTATGTAAGAAATAGTTTAGATACCAAGTTAAACATCTGCATGACCGACTTTGCCGCTGCTCCCAGGATGTGGCTGCTTGAGCCTGCCCGGGAGACATAACTCATGTCACTAGCAGGATGGCTTCTAGAAACCTAAGGAAGGAATGGTGTGCTTGTTCTCTTCCAAGCCATTCCTAGGATGACTTGAGAATTCCTGACATTTTCTCCTTGCCATGCTCAAAACAACTTTCTTTATCTGACACCAATTCCAGGGAAGGTGGGGACACAGGAGGGGAATGAGGATTTGGTCCCTGCCAAAGGCTCTGGGGTGGGATTTTCCTATCAGGCCGTATTCTTCAGGCTGTACTCGTTCAGAGGCAGGTAAGAAAAGACAAGGCTCAAACTACCTTAACCAAAAAAGGGAAATGCACTGGCTCAGGTAACTGAGAAAAGCCAGAGGAAATTTAGCTGGATCCAGAAGTTTCCAAGCTGTTACCAAATGAGATCTCTGTGCATGGCTCAGCTCTACTTCAGTTCATATTGGTACTGCCACCTGTCACCCGAGTGCCTGCTATGAGCAAAGGTTTGTTATGGGCACTAGGAAGAAGGATTCTACATACAAAAAAACAAAAAACACAAAACCTGAGAGAAACAGGAAAGAAAATGCTTAACCTTTCTTATACTTGTATCTTCATCATAAATGCTTTTCCTGCCTAATTCCTAACCGTCCAAAGCCTGTGAATTTTTCATCGCGCACAACTCGTGAAACTTTCCTTGGCTCCCCAGCAAGTAAGGTCTCTTTCTCTGAATGCCAGCAACAGTTTACTTGTGGGAAGCGGTGTCGTCTTGCCAGTTAAATGTCTGGTTCTGGCGGGCACTGCCTGGGGACTTGGTAGCTATCTGTCTTTGAGCAAATTCCTTTAACTCTCTGTGCATAGTTTTCTCATGATAAAATGAAGATAATAAGTATCTCCTCCTGGAGTCATTGCGGAAGTAACAAAACTATCACTATAGAAAGTGTTAAGATGATGTCTGGCACAGAGAAAACCGTCAATAACAAATGTTTCCTTTTATTAATTTATCTTTCTGCTGGGCCTCTCCCCAGTTTCTATTTCATCTTATTGTTTCTGGTAAAAGAAGCCCAGGTCCCCCTTTTTACAGGCTAGGCCCCACTGGCTACAAAAATGTCTTGGCCTGCAACTTGCAAAAGATTTTGTTGACATCATGAGGTCTGATGACATCTCATGACTGCCAGCCATACCACAACTCAAACTTGGTCCGGAGGAGAGCCTCTTGGTGGATTGATTTGTACCTCATCTTATCCGTTCCTCATCCCTCCAATCTCCTCCCATGACAACCACCAGCCCATGGTGAATGGCCAGTGGAGCTCCACTTCAAGACTTCTTCACACCTCATTTATTTACTCTCAACTATTAAGATATTAAAATCTTGAGGAGACCAACCATTCATCTTCTTGGTGCTGGTGGATTCTTTAAATGCTTCCAACTTCCCATATCCATATGCCAAAACATGGATTTTTATATTATATCTTACATTTGATTTTACGAAAGACAATTACTCATGCTCATTCAAGAATTTATTCCCAGACCTTTGTTTGAGAAACACTATCTTTAAAAAGTAACATCTTTCTTTGTGGAAATCTTTCACTTGCTGATTATTGCTGTTAAAGAGAAGTTTTCTTATTATAACTGGTAAAGGAAACAATTTTAAGATTACGTGAAATGAAAACACAAAGCAGTTCTCTATGAAGAGGGCTGTACTCATTTTCACTAAGAGAAAACACAGACTGCAAGGGAGAGAATTCCAAAGCATTTTCTGGGGAAAACAAAGGAAACTGAGGCAGGCAATTATGGAATGAAAGGGACAGTTAAGGGTTCAGAATGGACTCAACCTCAAAGTCCTTTTTAGATCTCAGAAAAAAGCAAGGGGGGTGAATTGAGAGCCTTCTCTTCTCAGCACCATTCACCCCAACTTTGTGTGAACATTAGATTTCTATACAGTAAATTTTAAGCTTCTATGACATGTACGTTCATTATTTACATATATTTTCTATCTCCTCAATGAGACAATAGTCTTGAGGGCAGATTCTATATTTGGTTCAAACCAAACAAGACTCTTCCTTTTATTCTGTTTGGGTGATAAACTGTGATTGTGGATTTTCTGCTCTATAGGGTCTGATATTTGAGAATTACTGTATTCTTTTTGGCGGTGTCATATTTTCTTGGATTCTCATACTTCTAGTATCTCTACATTGATGTCTAGTCATCTGGTAGAGCAGTTGCTTCTTCTGTTACTCTGCAGTGGTCTTTGAGGAGACAGACATCCTCTTCTTTTTCCGGTCTCTGCTGGTGACTCTCCTTGTGTCAAAGCAGTTGAGTGGCTGGTGGGCCACCTGCATCTGGCTGTGGCTGCTACTGTGGCAGCAAGCCGCTTTTGTGGTAGCCAAGGCTATGGCAGTAGCTGTAGTGGACCACCTGCACAGAAGTAGTATTTTCGGCATGCTCCTGCCTTTTGCTGGAGGGCAGGAAAGGGCGCTGCCCACACCTCCTACCCAGGACCCTATACACGCTCCTGCTGGAGATGTATTCATTTTCTTTGCTCTTGGAAACACACAGAGGACTCCCAAATTATAGCTGAGGTGCTGTGGGAGGCTGGAAGACTGGGAGACTTGGGCTGGCAATGGGTGAGAACTGACAGATTGTGGATTTTAAAGCTACATCAACATCTTATGTGGTCCTTAAAGATTCCTTTCAGATTATATGTTTTCAGCTAGAACCTGAGCAGCAAAGATGGAGAAGTGAGACATATCTGAAGGATTTGGCAGAGAACATGAGATTAGTGCAGGAGGCAGCTTTGAGGGATCATACCTAGGAACAAAGAAGAATGCTGGTGGATTCTTTAAATGCTTCTGACTTCCCACAGCCATATGACAAAACATGAATTTTTATATTAAACCTTACATTTGATTCACTTAGAGAAGTAAACAGTATAAACAATCACATTTCAGAGGCAGTACAGAGCATTTCTTACTCTAGTTAAAAGACAAAACCTTCCTTAAAATGCAGACAACACAGAGGATTGTCAACAGGAAATCTATTGTTTCCTCTCCTTTCCACTTGGTGGGTGGGACTCTGTATTTGTCACGCATGTGTTATGTCAGAAACCTGGGGCCCACCATGCCATCTGGCTTCTGCATCTGACCAAAAGTGCCTCCAAAATAGCTGTCCCCAATGTCCCAGTAAGCATCTAGTAGCAAAATCCCATGGACACTTGATGCCTTAACCCAGGGGTTGGCAAACTCCTTCTGCAAAGGGCCAGATAGTAAACATTCTAGGCTTGCAGGCCATATGGTCTCTGTCGCAACTTTTCAACTCTGCCAGTACAGCTTGGAAGCAGCTACAGACCATACGTGAACAAATGAGCACGGCTGTGTTCCTGTAAAACTTCATGTGTGGACACTGAGCTTTGAGTTTCATACAATTCTCATGTTATAAACTCCTCTGCTTTTTATTTTTTCAGCCATTTAAAAAGGTAAAGGCCATTCTTAGCTGTGGGCCATATAAAAATGAGTGACAGTCTGTATCTGGCCTCAGGCCATTGTTTGCTGTCCCCTGCTTTAAAGCTCCCCAGCATGCTCTAATATGCAGCCATTGCTGAGAACCCTGAGCCTAGACTTTGAGTTTCTTGCACCATAAGCCTAATTTATCTTTCCATCTCCACATGGTCAATGGTTGAATGAATTAATCTTTGCCGGGGGGCATCTCACTGCCAAATCAGTATTATTGAAATGGTTAATAAACTGGGGTTACAAGGGAGCAGGGTGGCTTAGGATTGGTAGCGATAAGGGACAGAGCAGCAGCAGGTGGTGCTGAGGTTTAGGGGAGGCAGAGGTGTGTGTGTGTGGGCAGGGCTGTGGCCACCATGGAGGGCTGCCGCTCGGACCGCCCTTCAAGAGAACCTGCTGCAAGGAGGGTAGTTGGTGGACAGTCATGAGCTGCTACACCTTTGGATCCACCACGATGTTGATGCAGAGGCCATGCTTTTCTGGGCTGTTCCCAGCCAATACTGGCATGATAGGGGGCCTGAGCCAGGCCTTTCCTGCCCCGTGCAGGACCCTTCTGCTGGGCTGTCTTTGCCCTGGGGCTCTGCATCTGCCTGACCGAGGTTTTCTCAGAGCTGCCCTGCAGTGGGAGGCTCCTTCCACCCCTTCCTTCCTTCCCTCTCTCCATTCACAGCTGTCAGACCTGCAACGTGGCTGAAGCTGTTACCCAGCTACTCCTGCTCCCTCTCCTCTTTCTCTTTCATAGGAACTGCCTCCAATAAATCTCTCCTTGGAGGACTCAGGCGACACAAGGGACACTGAGGAAGACTGTGAAAAACACATGTACTCACTTCATCTCCAGTTTGGGGTTTCTGGGTTCTTTTTCTTTTCTTTGGCTTTACCATCCTCTTATTTCTCTGAAGATGGAAGCATCAGGGTTAGCAAATAGCTATGCTGATTTTAATGGAATTGATGAAAGGATCACAGTCAAGTGTGAAATTTCTTCCTGAGCTCTCAGATATTCTCGACTTGAGACTGGTAATTCCTCAGGGAACTTTTACCTTCAGCTCATTGCTTCAAGTAAAAATTAATCCTTGTTCCACTTGTTTGTGCTAAAGGATGTGGAATTGCCCTGGCCCTGAGGCGGGTGGGAGGCCTGGGAGCTGTGCTGGGTTTGGCTGTCTCAAGACAGACTCCAGCCTGGGTTGATGCAATGCAATGAGGAATAGGATGAGCTGGGCAGTATGGAAAGTCTCCAGCTTTTTTTCTCTCTTTATCGTCATTCTGTAGAATCTATTTGAGAAGAGATGGAAGTCTTAAAGTTCACCCCTGGGGAAAAATAACGCATAGAAACCAGACAAAATCATCAGGGCTCCCAGCCAAGTGCCTGAGGACTGGCGCTAGGCTGCCGTCCCCAAAGAGGATGAAGGGAGAACCCCAGGGCTGAGAGATGATGAGGTTCCCACCCTCCCCAGGCACATCTACCTGGATGCAGAGCAATGGGCTGTTTCCAGCTTCTCCTTTCCAGTGGGTTGAGAGCTTCTAGCATAATTCTTATTGGATCAGGCTTTGGGCTGGGTGGAATTTGCAGATGTCATCATTAATGGACTCATGAGTTGGCCTGCGGTGACAGAAGCTGGCAGGATCTGGCATGCAGCTGCCAGGACTGACAGTCAGGGTGGGATGGGGCAGCTACCAGCTCCTGGCTTAGGTGATGCACACCCCTAGGAACCCCAGGAGATGAGAGCCTCTTCTCTGACAGTTTCAGTCCAAGTCTTAGTAGATTGACTAGACCTGAATCGTGTGCCCACAAGTGTGTCAAAGGGGTCTCACATAGAAGGGGCTCTGTAGCAAGGAAGTGGGACTGATGTTTCCAGAAGGGGTAGGGGGAATCACTGTCCTCTGCGTGTGACAGGGAGCAGGTCAAAGATCAGGCCCTCATATGAGACAGAAAACAGGCCAATATGGGAATAGTTGTCCAAAGTTCAGGTAAACAGCCAGGAATGACAAGACCTGTGGAACAGGGCAGAACAGCTAATGCAAAAGTAATGCCCATGCTGAATGCTATGTCAGCCAGGATGCTTTCACCTATAAATAAGGAAAAATCGGGCCGGCCCGGTGGCGCACTGGATAGTGCGCCGCTTGGGAAGCGCGGCGGCACTCCCGCCCGAGGGTTCGGATCCCACGTGCTGACCGGTTCCCGCTCCCTGGCTGAGCGAGGCGCGGGAGCAACACCGAGGGTTGCGGTCCCGTTGCCGGTCCCCGGTCCGGTACGGGAGCAACACTGAGGGTTGCAATCCGTTCCCGGACATGGAAAAAAAGACAAAAGACAAAAAAAAAAAAAAAAAAAAAAAAAAAAAAAAAAA
>NW_007726842.1:260677-284686 GCF_000696425.1 Galeopterus variegatus
AAAAAAAAAAAAAAAAAAAAAAAAAAAAAAAAAAAAAAAAAAAAAAAAAAGGAAAAATCTCACTCAACAAGCTTAAACAAGACAATGGTTGAAGACAGAGTGGCTCTGGGGTGCTTACACTGGCAGCTCGATGAAGTCTTCAAAGACCAAGGTCTCTTCCCCTTCTTACTTCATTACCTCAGCATTTGTCTTTGGCTCCAGGTGAGACTCCCTCATGGTCACATGATGCCTGTAGTGTCTACGTGTCACTACCTTGTACAATGAAATCCAGGCACCTCTCTTCCTCAAGCAACCTCCACTTGACTTTTTCTAATTGTGGTAAAATACATAGAACATAAAATTTACCATCATAACCATTTTTAAGCGTATAGTTCAGTGGCCTTAAGTACATTCACAGTGCTGTGCAGCCATCACCTCCATCCATCTCCAGAAGTCTTTTCATCTTGCAAAACTGAAGCTTCATGTGCATGAAATACTGACTCCCTGTCCTAGTCCATTCCTGCTGCTATAGTAAAATACCTTAGTCTTGGTAATTTATAAATAATAGAAACTTATTTCTCACAGCCCTGAAGGCTGGGAAATCCAAGATCAAGGCGTCAGCAGATTCTACGTCTGGTAGAAACTCGCTCTCTTCTTCCAAGATGGAACCTGGGTGGGGCCTCCTCCAGAAAAGACAAATGCTGTGTCCTCTCATGGCAGAAGGGGAAAGGCATAGAAGGGTGAACTCGCTCCTTCCAGCCCTTTTATAGGGCACTCATCCCATTCACAAGGGCAGAGCCCTCCTGACCTAATCACCTCCTGAAGGCCCCACCTGTTAATACTGTGGCATTGGGGATCAAGTTTCAACATGAATTTTGACCACACAAACATTCAACCCACAGCACTCTCCATCACGCACTCTTCCTCAGACCCTGGCAACCACCATTCTACTTTCCATCTTTATGATTTTGACTACTCTCGGTACCTCATATAAGTGAAATCATACAGTATTTGTCCTCTGGGTTTGACTTATTTCACACAGTGTAATGTCCTCAAGGTTCACCCACGCTGTAGCATGTATCAGAATTTTCTTACTTTCAAAGGCTGATTAATATTCTGCTGCATGTATATACCGCATTTTGTTTATCCATTCATCTGTCATTGGACACTTGTGTTGCTTCCACCTTTTGGCTATAGAGAATAATGCTGCTATGACATTAGTGTGCAGGTACCTCTTGGAGACCCTGCTTTCAATTCTTTTGGGTATATACTTAGAATGGGGGTTGCTGGATTGTATGGTAATTTTATTTATTTATTTTTTTCATCTCTTTTAAGACTGAAAAACCTTTCTTGAAGGTTTTTCAAGAAACCGTGTCCTGGCATGAGAGGAAGCTTGCTGGAAGCCCAGCAGACCTCCCCATATGCCTCTTTGTCTGGATTGCATCGCATGGCCATTCTTAATCAGTCACTGGCAAGGGAAGCAGAAATAGGACTGCTAGGATTGGCTGAGTCACATGGTCAAGGGAGGACACCTGACTAAAACTGGGGTTCTGTTAGGAAGAAAGGAGGATCATGCCTTGGCAGGCTGCTGGCCTCTTAGTCAGCAACTATTCCTGTCTACTTCTACCCAACTTGCAGAGGGGCCACCGGCAACCGAGATAAAATATTCCATATTCTGAACCCTGGCCTGCTTTGTAAATGGGGGTAGCCATGTGACCCAACTCTGACATGAAATAGGTGACCAACTCAGGTGTGCCTGGGATCTTCTTCATTTTAACACTAGAAGTCCTATGTTCCAGAGCACTCTGGAAAAAAATTATTCTATGTGATTATAGGAGAGAGACATGTGAGGAGAGTTCTTCTTAACCCCACTTCCTTCCTGTCTTGGACAAGTTTGTGTGAGGACATGATGGCTGGATCTCTGGCAGCCACTTTACGATCATGAGGTGATAAGCTTAAGGACAAAAGTCAAGCTCCTGAGTGGAAGATGGAGAGAAGCTATGTTCTCAATGACATACTTGGACAGTGGATTCAACCCTGGGACTGTCCCCTACTGCCACCTCCACCTCCACCTGCCAGCAGCATTACCATGTGTCAGGCACTGGACTTCACAGGCACCCTCTGAGGCAGGAATTCTTACTGTTTTGCAGGTAAGGAAGCTGTTGCTCAATTTAAGTGACTTCCTTGAGGATGCATGGCTAGTATGTGAGGATGTCGGGACTTGAATCTAAACAGTCTGCAAGAAGGAGCCCAGAGCTGAGAACAGAAGCTCAGGCAAAGGGCATACATATAAGATGGGGTTGGGTGAGAAAAGAGCAGTCTCTATTAGAGAGGAGTCACTGTTTCTTCCTCAGCAGCTGGTACTGGTTTTTCTACAGGCACCAATTATTTCTCCCCACCCACACCCCCCTAAAAGAATCAGCTTCACCTCCAGCCCATGTGATTGGACTAGACAGACCCCCTCCACTCACAGCTGATAGGGATAGGCCCTAGGATTTGAAACATGTGGGGTAAGTCCGAACTCTCTCCTAGGAGTGTGGATCTAGGACACTGAGTAAAGGATTTAGTCGCTGTAAGAGACCAAGCTGCAAGGTCAGTGTCAAGGGAAAAATCAGTGTTTGGGGCTCTGGTAAGGAGGTATCCTTTGCGATAGTTTGTACTTTTTCTTAAATTTAATCTCATCAACTCTTAAGACAGATACTCCGGAATACCAGGGGCAGATGAAAGCAGGGCAGATCTATTGCTGCCACTCCAGGATCCTAAGATGAGCTTTGACAAGCTGGAATTCATAGAGTTGTAGCTCATCAAAGGAAAAAAGCAGTCATCAGAATCTGGCAGGTGGTGCCCACGTAGCAGAGAGGGGTATTAAGCGTGAGGGCAGTGGCCAGATGACTCTCTCCTCTCCTGTCCTGCTCAGCTTTCCAGGTGCACAATTAGGAAGCCCTGTGCTCACCCTGTGGGGAAAAGCAAGTACATATAGATTTTTTAACAAAGAATTTTTACTTCTAACCAGATATTACCAAAGCCTTATGCCCTTATGACTGATTCACCATTACAAAGTCATTTGGGGAGTTCAAGTTGACCTGGCCAGAAAGTTGGGCTTTTTCTAGTTCATACATGGCAAGGCAGAGCCACAGGCAGGTCAAAGTTAGTGGGGAGCAAAAACTAAGATTGTTTTAGAGGAGGCCCATCTGCAGAGAGGAGAATGGTGCAAATGTGCAGAGAGAAGAGAAAAGGACCACTCCAAAGATGAATACATCACCTGTAGTGTTTGGATATCAGCCCAATTCTTCACTTTCTCCTGTATCCAGACCCCCTGCCATGTATCTTCTGCCAGGTTCTCCAAAAATAGACCCTAAGATGGGGATACACTTACTACAAATTGTTTGTTAACAAAGGGTTTCCTAGAGAGTGAAGAAGGAACAAAGCCAGCAGGAAGTGCAATTTCAGGTGAAGTCTCAGTCTCAATCTCATCCCATGGGGAGCTCCAGAGGGGAGATTTCCCCACGGTTTATCATGCCTCAAGCCAAGGAGCTGGGCTTTCACACCCCAGCACCACTTAGTAGTCCAGAGGTAAGCACGAAGAAGGTTACAGGTGCTGGCCATTAGGAGCAAAGCATGGAGAAACACACAGACCTGGTGAAGGGGATTTGAGGGTGATTTGTCCATTTCTCTTGCTTATAACAAAATATGTGGAACTGGGCAATTTGTAAGAAAATGAAATTTACTGCTTATTGTTTTGGAGGCTGGGAAGTCCAAAGTCCAGGGAACACATCTGGTAAGGGGTTTTTTTTGGTGGTGGCTTTACAGCAATGCAAGGGTCTCACATGGCAGAATATGGTGGAGCACAGAGAGAAGCTCTCATGTGCTCTTCTTTTAAAGCCCTCAGAACCACACCCCTGACCATCATTTTTAATCCATTCACTAGGCATGGTCCTCAGAATCTAATCACCTCTTCAGGGCCCCACCTTTCAATTACCATAATGGGATTTTCCACTCTCTTTACACTGTCACAGTGAGGTCTAAGTTTTGGGGGGACATTTAACCCAAGGCAGAGGGCATCTGGGTCGAGGTCAACCAGAAGATGGGCTTTGCCAGGATCAGAGCTTTCCCAGCCAAGCTTCAGATACATGAGAAAGGAAGGCTTTTTGTTCTGTGCCAGTGAGGTTTTATTGTTGTTTGTCATGCAGCATTATTGTAAAAATAGCTAACAGTAAGTTATCAGGATTTTTCCAGTTTCTAATGGTTTTCCATTGCTTTGAGATTTAGCTGGACATTCTGCCGTGGGTCCTGTGACATACAATTCATCCTAACTTAAAAAAACAAGACAAAACATTTTAACTTTAGCTTAACTAGGTTTTCCTTCCCTGCAACCAGAAGATTTTCTACCTATCAGCTGTGCAGCTATAATCTTAATGTATGAGTGCAGGTTAATGTGTGATTCAGTGTGTTCTGTGGCTCCTTCTTGATTTAGAATATTCCTAGACAACTCTTAAAAGAATATTCTCTCAGCTCAACCAGTCCAAGTTACACCCTCCTCCTGTGAAACTTCATCCAGGATTTGTCAGCTTCATCTGTGAGAACTGACAACTTAAGTAACCTCGTGTCTTATGAGGGCCCTGGAGAGGCCTGGAGGAGCTGATTCTGTGTTTGGATTAAAGGGACCCATGTTCCCCTCTCCTCAGAAGCCTGAACAGCAGAGGTCTTTCCAGCCTTGAGCTAAAGCAGAAACCATCCACTGTTGATCCTTTATTCTAAAAGCCCAGATGGGGTTCCTGGTAGAATGTGGGGGGAACAGAGCTGTCTGCCTCCATAGGGCACCTCTCTGTGTCTTCATTCCTAAAGAAGGTGGATGCTTAAGGACCCTGTAATTCTTTCTTAAAACGTCTACACCTTTTTTTCCCCTTACAATTGTCACTAACAAGTCTGGCTGGTTGCTCATAACACCAAGGTCACAGGTTCAGATACCTATACCAGCCAGCCACCAAAAAAAAAAAAAAAAAGATTGTCACCAATGCCTTAAATAGTAGCATAACTCCTCTTTCATATTTGCTAACACCTCATACTACTGAATCAAGGTAGAGTTGGGAGAGAAGACTCAAGGATATCACCTAAGATCTTAGACCGAGAAGGTCACCAGAAAAGGAACAAGAGCCACCATTGCCTTTCATACCACTTTATCACTATTGCCAATGCAGACTCTTGCCTGCTTCTGACTGGTCTTCCCTAATCTGTCTCTGACTGCTATGGTTTGAATGTATCCTCCGAACATCATGTTGAAATTTAATTGCCATTGTAACGATATTAAGAGGCGGGACCTTTAAGAGGTGATTATGTTACAAGGGCAGAACCTTATTGCAGGAGTGGGCTCCCGATCAAAGGGTAAGTTCTGGTCTCCATCTTCTCTCTGTCTCGTGTGCTCACTTGCCCTTCCACTTGCCATGGATAATGCAGCACAGAGGCCCTCACCAGATGCCAGTGCCATGCTCTTGGACTTCCCAGCCTCCAGAACTAGGAGCCAAATAAACTTCTTTTAACTTATTTTTTTCATAAATTACTCACTCTGTGGTCCTCTATATAGCAGCAGAAAACAGACTAAGTCAGCTACACACCAGAATCAACATTGCTCATGTTCTATCCCAACTTTGGAAGGAGTAACAGCTATATATTTCTTCAGCATTCTCTGCTTGGGCAATGCTAGACATCATGTTAGGCACTTGTTTTATATTTATTATTTCAATCCTTGTGGATTAGGTATTATCTCCACTTTTCATGTGGAAACCAAGACTCGGCGAAGTTAAACAATTTGCCCAAATTCCTATAGCAGGGATTGAATGGAGCTGAGCTATGGGTCCAAATTCATCTGCATTAAAAGGCTCAGGCTAACTCTGGGGCCTTCTAGAAAGTGTTGGAAGAATTGGAAACAACGCATTTAAAGTCCTTAAAATAGGACCCAGCACAAAGTAAGCTTTCAGTAAAGGGTCACTTGTTATTTTACTTTTCTTTGGTTACATCTTGGAACCACATTGAAATCCTGACAAAAGGAGAAGACATGAAAGGTGGTTTATAGGGCCCCAAAGTAAATAATGACTCTCTGGTCTACATAAAAACAATCTGTTTAAATCTTTTGTAAATAGACTCTGTTGGGGTGTAGAAGGCTGTTACTCCCAAATACGGTGCTTTGACATGCTGGAATAAAGAAGCAGCCTCAAGGTCTCTCTGACCTTCTCCCTCCCTCCCCCCACTCCTCAATTCTCTGTCTCTCTTCAAAGCTCCGGATGAAGCTGGTTCCCTTATCTGCCTAAAGTCTGGACCTGCCAAAAAAGAAAACAATTACCTCTAGTCCTTTCGTGAGCTTTCATTAACTCATATCACAGGAAGAAAAGACTGCAGACTGTCAACACACCTGGGCAAA
The DNA here is from genome assembly GCF_000696425.1 of Galeopterus variegatus. NCBI lineage: Eukaryota > Metazoa > Chordata > Mammalia > Dermoptera > Cynocephalidae > Galeopterus > Galeopterus variegatus. The sequence continues at coordinate 267,072 of NW_007726842.1, forward strand.
CTTTTGTCATGGACCATTAATTTGAAGAAAATAATTTACCAGTTATTGTGCTCTCTGCAGGTCCAGCAGACATTATCCCAGGCCACTGTATGTTCTTGAAGCCCGTTGAATCCCCTTAAGAATCATTTACTCCTACACCCCCATCTCCCCTTTCCCAATGAGGATGGGTGTATAAGCTCTGTACCACACTGAAAAATTGAGTAATTACTTTCTTGCGATTCCCTAATGTACTCCCACTCCTGGCATGTTAAAATAATAAAGTTTGTTATGCCTTTTCTCCATATTAATCTTGTCTATTAGTTGATTTTTCAGAGAGCCTTCAGGGAGTCAAAGGGGAAGTTTTCCTTTGGCCTGCTACAATTTAAATGAGTGATTATTTTATTTTATTTTATTTTATTTTATTTTATTTTCCATCATGGAGCCACAATCTTAATCTCAATGCCTAGTTCTTTCATCATTTTAGCAACTAGATGTGGGGCTCAGTTTCCTAGTGGAACTAGATTAGGGGTTGGCAAACTACAGCCAGCTGCAAATATGGCCCTCCCTCTACCTATCTTTTTGTTCCAATTTTTTCTCAATTAAAAAAATTTTTAATTTAAAAAAAGTTTTTAAATTGTAAAATATACATGACAAAATTTAACTTTTTTTTTCATGACCGGTAAGGGGATCGTAACCCTTGGCTTGGTGTCGCCCGCACCACACTCAGCCAGTGAGCGCACCGGCCATCCCTGTATAGGATTCAAACCTGCAGCCTCAGCGCTACCAGTGCCGCACTCTCCCGAGTGAGCCACTGGGCCGGCCCCAAAATTTAACTTCTTAACCATTTTTAAGTGTGCAGTTCATTTGCATTAAGTACATTCACATTGCTGTGCAACCATCACCACCATCCATCTCCCGAACTCTTTCTATCTTACAAAACTGCAGCTCTCTCTATGTTAAACGTTCCCCATTCCCCTTTCTCCTAGCTCCTGGCAACCACCATTCTACTTTCTGACTCTATGATTTTGACGACTCTAGGTACCTCATATAAGTAGAATAATATATTTGTCTTTTTAATCCACCTATTTTTGTACAGCCCACTAATTAAGAATGGTTTTTACACTTGTGAATAGTTACATTTTAGGTGTATAAAAATATGTACATATTATCCTCAGTTTTGCCTGTTGGCCTTCAAAGCCTAAAACATTTCTTATCTTCCCTTTATAGAAAAGCATGTCAATTCCTGGGCTAGATCAATGGTTTGGAACTGTTGGGGAGGAAAAATAATTTTTCCTGTAACTGTCTGAGTTCTTGGTTGGACAGACCCCTGTAATAAAAGACACATTAATAAGAAAGACAAATAGAAGTTCATTAATAAGTACTGCAAATATACATGTGATATACCCAGAGAAATGAGTATATCTCAAAGAAATGATTTTGAATTCAGGTTTAAATACTGTTGTCCACTGAAACAAAGAAAGAACAGTCTAGGGAAGGCTAGTTATGGAGAGGTATCTAGGAAAAGCATGGTAAACAAGGGTAGCATTCGTTATGCAGATTTAAATAAGTGACTTCTCCACAGACGAGTCTTTAGTAATTTAGTCATTCTTCCATTCCTGGTACAGACAGGGCGACATCCTTACAAGTGGAGACTTCCTTTAGAGATGTAAATTTCTCTTACAAAAGGTAATTTCTACTCTGTTTTCAGAGCTTTGTCAGTGTCTGCAGTTTCTCAGTATAACAACTTAAAATAATCCTTATGCCAAGGAGACAGACGTATTATGGGGTGGCATATTCTGGTCTCCTACAGTCGTATTTTGGGGTGGCATATTTTGGTTCACTACCCAGTCTATGTCTATGGTGCCAATCTATCTCTGGCAGAGATGAGAAGAGAGGTGGCAGGGGACAGGGCTATGAGGTCCTCTCTCTCGCCCCCATCCCAAACTTCAGCTTTGTGCAGAGGGTTTATTTGTTATGCATAGTGGCTCTGCACATCAGCCTGGATAACTTCTGACTAGATGTTTTCTGAAGTTCCTCACAGATTCAACATTCCAAAGACCTTCCTTTCCAGCAAATTCAGCTCAGAGAGAGTCAATATTCACTTGAAGACTTTTTAGTAAGCTTATGTTTTAAAAAATTGGGAGTGATATACAATATAAAACAAATATTATCTTTGTACTGTTATAGGCGTCGGGAGAAATCACCCTTGGAGACTGATATGGAAAAGGAAAAAAAACTTTATTGCCGGCTGCCGGGACCGCACCAGCCAATTCAGCGTGTGGCGGCGAGCCGTTTTTACTTTCGGTTTTTAAAGCTGCAAGTGTGGCAACTTGGTTGCCCAATTACCGTGCTAGGAGTTATTAGCCAATGCAAGCAAGCCAACAGTACATAAGCTAATTTTGCAGTTAGCATGGCTCCTCCCAGCCCCTGCCACATTTTCCCGCCTGGGTTTTTCCTGCCTGAGTTTATACAAAATGGAGAGGTTATCTTAAATGGCATCGGTTCTGCTCTTGGAAAAAGGACATTACTTCAGTACAAACAGGAAAAAAATAATTTTAAAACAAAGCTATGCTAAAATATTCTTCCTGGAGGTATTGTGAAAAATTCCCTACAGCTGAAAGCATATTTTGAGAAAAATCTTGAAGATAGCAAATATCTTTATTTTTATTTTTTTAATTTTTTTTTATTGAAACATATTAATTGTACAGATTTATATTTCAATACACGTATACAATGTGCAATAATCTATTAGGGGTTATTAGCATACTCATCATTGCATGCAAAGTATCTTTAAAGATTGTTGTACGCTGGGCTTAAGTTTTGGTGGAGACACCTGTGCCCTGCCCTCCAACTCTGGCCAGGTGGTATATCTGTGTGCTGTGCTCTGGGAAGGTCTGGTGGAGTTCAGAAAAGCAGAATTAGGGTTGTGACAGTGATTAATGTCTTCCCTGCTAAGAGGTGAAAAAATTTCACTTTTAAAAAGAAACTTAAATTTCAGATTCCAAGTATGGGTTTTTTTTCCGCCTTAAGAGTGAAACTTTCACTTTATTGAGTCTCTTTCATTTTATTTTTCATTTCCTCTCCTGAAATTTCTGACTCCTTTAGTAGGCTGACAAAGCCCACCACCATTCACATTCAACTTATCTGCATAATAGTCTCATTTACAACTAAAGAGCAGGCAGAGGAGTCCTCACTGGGCGTCCTTTTGACTTCTATCTGCAATCGAGCCCATTTGTGAGTTGCCAGGTAACCGGTGGGTGGGCAGGAGGCACTTCTGACTGTAAAACCCAGGCTTTCAAACACTCGAATGGCAGCAGTTCGACTCTCTTATCAGCGCCTTGGCATTATCCCAGAACCTCCTCACAATAAACTTCTGTACCAAATTAATTAAAGAAAGCCTTCATGATTCTATTCCAGGGCATTCCAATGAAAGTAATTTCAGATATATAATGCACAATTGGCTTTTCCACTTAACTTCCAAATGAAATGCTCACAGTATTTAGTACATTTGCCTTAATCAGCAAAATCATCAAGTCCTCAGGCAGAAGAGACAGACTGAAAATTTGAGGGGAAGAAAGTCTGTGTGAAGTGTGGTGGTCATTAAACTATTTAAATGGAAGACAAAAAGGCTTCAGGGCCACTTACTATCTTTCTTAAAGAAGGAGGACTTTTAGAAAAGAATATGATTGGAGCTGCTATAGCAGAAAAAGTATTCACTGGACACTCATTAAAAGGTAAGGAAGACTTTATTCAAGACTATTGTAATACCAGTCTACTCTATCGCAGTAGGGGAGAGAGACAGAGCTTCACTCTGAAAATGGCGAAGATAGCTGGGGATTTATAGCCAATAAGCAGAATGAGGGGTCAGTGGATGGAAAATGACTAAGATGAGTTATCAAGGGGAGAAGGATTCTTGCTAAAGGCAGGTGGAGGACTTAGATATCAACGGTGGGGGATGAGGAACTTGACAGATATCAAGGATGATCGGGCATCAAGGTGGGGATGACATAGCAGGATTCTTGCTGACACTGGACTCGCCAAAGACAGACACGCAAAGCCAAAGTGAAGGCCTAGTTGAGAAGAGTGCTCAGAGGAGCCTGACTAAACACTGATAAAGGGGAGAAGCCCTGCCACTCATCTTCAGCTATTTTGTGACAAAATGATAGAAAGGGAGCTCATGAGGAAGTTGGAGGGTTAAACATTAGGCCCTGGGAGGAATTTTGGGGGAAGATTGTTAATCTGCAAGAGGACAGGAGCTAGCGAAGACCACAGAAGCCTCAACTCCTGGGCAGCCTCTCCAGCTCCCATGGCCTCTGCCTGCTCTGCCTGCGTGGGTTGGATCGCCATGCCTATGGTGCCCATTACCTCATCATCTCAAGGAACCTGGGTCAGAGCCGCAGGTCAGTTGTTGTGCCATGTCTGCTGGAAGCTGTTTCCAGTTCCTTTGCTCACACAGGGAGGCTGGCTGAGCTGCCACCCCAGCAGGAGGCATAGAAAAGCCCAGGGGCAAGGCAGGGTCTGTCTTTTTTTTTTTTTTTTCCTTTTTGTCTTTTTTCGTGTCTGGCAACGGATCGCAACCCTCAGTGTCGCGCCCGTACCGGACCGGGACCGGTAATGGGATCGCAACCCTCGGTGCTGCGGCCGCACCTCGCTCAGCCAGTGAGCGGGAACCGGTCTGTATGTGGGATCCGGACCCTCGGCAGGAGCGCCGCCGCGCTCCCAAGTGGCGCACTGTAGCAGTGCGCCACCGGGCTGGCCCGGCAGGGTCTGTCTTGACCCCAGGTTTTCCTAACACCAGCATTTTACATCAGTGCTCCTGCCTGGCTGGCCCTGGCCTATCTCTTTAGTTTCTGCAAATCTCCTACATCCTTTTTCTCTGTCATTTATCCAACTACCTAGTTCTTTCTTTCTGGATCTGGTCTGTCCAGTTCACTTTTGCCGGTCCAGTGTCAGACTACTAACACCTTTTGTAAATATATGTCTGAAGCCCATAAACTATAAAAATCTGATGTGTTCATTTTCAGAAGCTCACAAATGATCTTATGTCCAATGCCTACAATTTCCTCATCAATAAGGCACAAAAGGGCATGAAATGATGAATCTTCCCTGTGAAATTAAAGTCTGCCTTGGAGAGATGCTACAGAGGACAGGTCATATAAAGTCAAGTGGAAGCCACATGAATGTAACATCTTTAACCCAGTTCTCAGAACCCGGGACTGAGAGCCGTGAGGTTGGTGACTCTGCTGTCATGTGAGGCTGCTGTGATGCGTTATTAATACATTAGGGATCAGACTCAACACCCACATGGAAAGTGGGACTGGCTTGCCTTCTGCAGCCATCTGCATTGCCTCCTGCAGCAGCTCCAGCAGCTCTGGACCAGCTCTGGGTTTCCTAAATCCACCCGTGGAGACCCATGCAAAGTTTAGGGGAAATGTTTAACAGCCCTGATGTCTTTTCATCCAGTATGGCCTGCCATTAGCTTACCTACCTTGTTCTGACTACTGGTCTGGCATTGACCTTCAGGAAGATCTGCTTCAGACTGTGCAGATTGGTCTAAGCTCCTGGTCCCTGTCGATCACTATTCTTTCCTCCGCCTGGGCCTCCAGTTCCTCTGTTCCTGTCCTGAATCTCTGAAATCACGTGATGTTTATTCAAAGCTCTTTAAACCTCTGGCTTGGGTTTCTCCTGGCAAAAATGAACTCTCCTTTATGTTTAGGAATTATTCAACACTCTAGCCTTCCTCTCCACTCCCTCTCTCATCCTCAAAACTTTCAAGAAATGCAAGATAGCTCTTGTTCAAAGAAAACGTGGGAACTGCTCCAGTCCAAGCTTGTGGCTGGCTCTAGGCTGTTTGGCTTCCTCTGTTTTCTTCAGTCGTGACTTGATGCCATTTGAGATCTTGTGCACCTGGGAGGGATGGCTGTTGGCATTTAGTATGCTGAGAAGGCTGGAACAAAAGCAGCCTTGCTTTTAGTCCTGGCCTGAGGCCCTGATCATAGTGCAGACTTTACCAATCTTTGTCAATGGATTCCACAAAAGGCTTTGGTTTACTCTGTTTTGTTTCCTTTTAATTTTCTTTTAAGAATGCTGGCTGAAGGCTTTAGCCACTCATGAAATTGGCTTCTGATGCAGAACTTCTCACTTTCTCTGGCCTGAATGCTTGGCATCTATGTTCCCTCCAGTTTCCACATTCTTCAGCTGTTTTGGGTAAGATCAGTATTCTTCATGGTGGAGATCAAAGGAATACCTTTCCCTGTCTTCTCCCTTCTTCCAGCTTCTCCATCATGATTGGAAAATAGATTCCCTACTGTGTGGCACAGCCATATTTCCTACATGATAACATTAAACTTTCCCTATTAACAATTGATTCATGCTCGTTGTTGTGAATGTAACACAAAGAAATTATTTATTGTAATAAGTGAATTGGGCCTAGAGGGCTTCAAGGTAGAACCAACTCTTGGTGTCTTCATGCAGGGTGTGTGGCAAGGAGTGCATTTGGCATATCTGTGGTCATGCTCAGTCCTGAAGAGATACAGGAGAAGTGATGCATTGAGGTTGGTGATGGTTGGGGAAGGTGTTCTTAGAAAATACTCTCACTTATCAGCAACCTCAGAGCTAAAGCATCAGCAAAATTCAAGCCTCTCAGATGCTAATTTCCTTGCAAACTAGGACAAGAGTTTAAACACTGCTTGATAGCTAGGAGTAATCATATCAAGCAGTACTTGTAGCTGGGATCCTAGTCAGCCTAAGTGCTGTACCCGTTGCAAATTCAGAAATGCAAAGTTATGTTTAGAAAGGCCAGTGGTAGAGGTGGGGGAGGAGGGTCTTCATTTGCACTAAGGATTGAGGGACTTTACAGGAAGGAACCCATCCTAAGGAAGAGAGACTACCAGCAATCTAACTGGGTCTAAGGGCAATGGGTTAAGGAGGAAGAGGAGAAAGAATTATTTTGGTAGCAGTTTATTGTGATATAATTCACATATTATACAATTCATCTATTTAAAGTATACAGGTCAATGGTTTTTAGCATATTCAGAGTTGTGTAACCATCACTACAATGGAATTTGGAAAAATTTCATCACCCTCTCCCCCAGAATCTCGTATCCTTTAGCCATCACTGATCTCCCCAATTCCCCAGCCCTAAACAAACACTAATGTTCTTTTTGTCTCCCTGGATTTGCCTATTCCAGACATTTCATACAAAAGGAATCAGACAACATGTCACCTTTTATGTCTGGCATCTTTCATTTATCATAAAATTTTCAAGGTTCATCCATGTTACAGCATATATTAGTACTTCATTCCTTTTTATGACTGAATAATAGTCAATATATAATATAATATTTCAATATTAGAAATATACCACAGTTTATTTATCCATCCATCAGTTGACTGGGTCATCAATTTGGGTTCTTTCCACTTTTTGTCTATTATGAATAAGCTACTACAGACATTCATGTAGAAGCTTTTGTGTGGACAGGTGTTTTTATTTCTCTTGGCATATACCTAGGAATGGAATTGCTGGATCATAAGGTAACTGGGTAGAAGAATATTGAGTACAGCTTGGCACACGCCTCTCAGATTGCTCTCTGATTCCTCTCTCTTAGATTCATGCTGAGTCCTAGAAAGAAGAATGTTAAATAAAAGGAAACAGAAAGTCACACCCCTGCAATCTCTGTGAGCCAGGATGAGCACAGGTGCCCTGAAATGTGAACTAGTTTTACAGGTAGAGGTCATTGCCTGGGGGTGACCAGGACATAAGAAGTGGCCAAGGACCTCCAGCACCAGGAGGGAATGTGAACAGGAGACACAGTAGTTTCCTATATAGTGTGTTGGGCCAGTCTACTCCAGAGAGATGGCCAGGGAAGCATGGAGCCCCAGGAGGCCAGCAGCAGGAGAGGTAGAGATGGGATGCCCAGGAGTGGCTCCAATGACTGCTCAGGCCTTCTACTGAAACAGCCCCAAGGGTTTTCCAAACATGTGGGAGGAATGTGAGTGGAGAGAAATTCTCCATGGAGCAAGGGGAGGGTGTGTGAGTCCCAAGCGTGCCGTCCTACAGCAGAACTAGGCATGTGGGGGTGTTGCTCTGAGGGATGACAGCTTCTCGGCATGGGGCCTTTCGCCTGGGTGGAGACTGCAGAGCCTCTGGCATGCCTGGAAGAGCCACCAGAACTGGAGGGGCCATGAGAACCCGGACAGTGCCTCTCTCAGTAGTAATCTTTATCATTCTCCACCCCCTCCCTGCCATGTTTTGACAATGTGTAAGTCCCTGAAACCCTGACATTGTTCCAGGATTGGGGAGGGCCCTCAGAATGACTGAGACAGAATTTCTCACCAGCCTTGCAGGAAAGTAGTTAGGGATAGAAATTGTTGACTAATTGAAAACGAGATGTGACATTTCTTACACTGTCAGCTTTATGAACTGAGAGTCCCTTTGGCTACCAATCCAAAGGAGGAACCATGAGTAATGTGTTCCAGGGGACAATAAATGGATCAGCTCTGTTGGAGCAGAGAGTTCATGCACTGAAAAGAAGAAGTGAGGATGTAAAAGTAAATCAGAGACTTACAGTGAAGAATACTACAGAAGAATTTGAGCTTCCTTCTGTAGCAGTAGACAGGCATTTGAGCCTGGGCAGGACCTGGACAGGGGCTCCTCTCTTCAGTCCAGAAGTAGATAATTTGCCAGAACTGTGTTCTCAACAAGGAGATTTGGGACAGTGAAATGACCATTTATTTTGAATTAAAATGTTATGGCCGAATAAGGACATGAAAAACGTTCAACATCATTAGCCATCAGGGACATACAAATCAAAACCACAATGAAGTACCACTTCCCACCCACTCGGATGACTATAGTAAAAAAGACAGATGATAGCAAGATTGGCAAGGATGTGGAGAAACTGGACCCCTCATACTTTGCTGATGGGATGTAACATGTTGCAGCTGCTTTGGAAAACAGTTTGGTGGTTCCTCAAAAAGTTAAACCGTAGAGTTACCATATAACTCAGCAATGCCTAGATGACTACCTAAGAGAAATGAAAGCATAAATCCGCAACAAAGACGTGTACACAAATGTTTATAGTAGCACTATTCATAATAGCTAAAAAGTTGAAATAACCCAAATGTCCATTAACTGGCAAATGGATAAGCAAAATGCAGTATATCAACAATGGAATATTATTCATACACAAAAATGAATGAAATACTGATACATGCTACAACATGGATGAGCCTTGAAAACATTATGCTAAATAAAAGAAACAACCAAAAAAGACCACATGTTGTTTGATTCCACGTGTATTAAATGTCCAGCATGGTAAATTCATAGAGATAGAAAGTAGACTAGTGGTTGCCAGGGACTGGGGAAGGGGAGAATTGGGACTGACTGGTAATGAGTTCTTTTTGAGGTGAGGAGAATGTTCTGGATTAAATAGTTGTGATGGTTGTACAACCTTGTGAATATGCTAAAATTCCACTAAATTGTACAGCTTAGAAAATTTTAGAACAATGCTATGGCCAGCAGGGTCCTCACAGTTCCTCTGGTCAGCATATGTGCCAGACTAACCAATTGTCCTGGTTCATCTGGGACCGAGGAGGCTCCCAGGGTCTAGGACTGTCATTGCTCAAACCAGGAACATCCCAGGCCAAGTGAGATGAGTTGGTCAGCCTAGTATGTGCTGGGGCACTGCTCAGGAATGACGACGAAGGCAGGCGACTTCACAATTAACAGTGATTTTTCATTCTCAGTGCCATTTGGTGCTTACTACCACCTCATGAAGTAGCTGCTAGGACAGGTTTTACTTAATTCCTGTTTATAGAGAAGGAACTGAGGCTCTAACAGGCTGATAGATTTTCCTAAGTTTCTATGGAAAATAAATGACAGGGCAGGAAGTCAAGCCTAACCTCCATGATTCCAAGTCCAGGCCCTTTCCTGGTGTGGAGGATTATTGGTGGTGCTGGTCCACCTGGGTCTCACTCACCCCACAAATACTGGCCATCAGCTTCCAAATTTCAGGGTGCCTCCCTCATCTCCCGCCCCCAGAAGCTGCGTCCTGTGGAACCTCTCCTAACACAGTGCTCACGTTCAGTGTCATCTCTAAGTCTGTCTTCCCTGTTCCTCTGCCGTCTCTGGAGGCAAGGACTATGTCTTAGTCTTCTCTGGTCTTGGCTCCTCTTACCTTGTCTGGTACACAGTTGGTGCTCTATCAACTTCTGCTGAAGGAAGCCTGGCTTCTGCCCCAAAGAACAAGCAGGAATGAATGTCCCAGATAAGGGAAAAATTACTGTTGCCTGTCTCTTTCTTTCCTCTTTCTCTTCAGGCTGAGTGATTCTCCCTTTTGCGATGTGTTAGGCCTTTCTTAGGCCTCATTTTCTGAGATCCTTGCAGGTGGAGGATCCTTGCCAGCACAATCTGTCTCCTTGCCTGAGTTCTGACATGCTGCTTTTCAAAATGTGTTGTAAGCATGCTCCAAAGGTCAAGCCAAGCCAGTGGGCAACAGGCCATGAGTGGTGCAGCTCCTGCCGCAAGGACTGTGGTGCGGGGGAAGGGATGTGGCAGAAATGGCAGGCAACCTAGCAGGCAGGCAGAAGATGGCCCCAGAGGGAGGCAATTCTGGAAAGTCAGGCAGACATGAAATATCAGAGAAGTCTGTCATCAGTCTTGTCTGTAGAACGGATGCCAGCTTGGGGATAGGAGAAAATGCTGCTGCCAAAAGTAAGACAGGATTTCAGATCCAGAGAGACAAAGTGCTGGGAAGGGTATAAGGCAGGATTCAAGGCACAGGCTTTTAGAACTGAGACAAAAGTAAAAGTTGAGGGTCAGACTGGCAACAAGGGTGACTTGATAGCAAATCCTAGAGTATGGAATTAGAGACAGAAGGTGGGGCTCAAACAGCCAAGAGGTGCTAGTTGTGGATGTGGGTAGGCAGAAGCTGTGAACCAGGAAGAGCCTAACACAGAAGACCCATTTTAATACAGAGAGTGGAACTGTCAGTCCTTGCAAACCAGTGATGCAGCTAGTACAACACAGTGGATCTACCTTCCCCCAAACAGACATTGTAAATGTGACTGTGCGCGATGTGCCGTAAGCATACGTGCACACATGCACACACACAGAGGAATCCAGCAGAGCTGCCTTCAACTTGTTGTGCTTATACTCACGGTGGTCAATGGTCTCCCATAAACATGCTGGATACCAAATGCAAGTTCCCTCAAGATAGCCAGGTGTTTTTTCTTGTGTGTGTGTGTGTGTGTGTGTGTGTGTGTTTGGTTTTTTTTTCTCTTAACTTTTTGGCTAGTTCAAAGAGCAGTGAGTTGCTATTCTAACCCAATACACTCCTATTAAGTGAGAAAGTTGGGAGGAAAAATGAAGGCCCCTTATTGTACATGTACTGCATATGTTAATGACTGTCACCCATGCTTTATACCTTCTAGCAAGCTCCTTGTTTGCAAAGTCATTAAAAAATGCCCATTTCCAGCCTTTGGCATGAAGCTGCAACTGGAGTGTTACTTCTGACCTTTGTCATAATATCTGCCCCTCATTAGTGCCATTTTCCTCTGGTATAGTCATGATTTAACACTAATTACTTCCACGACAATGTTCTGCTTTGCCAAATTAGATCATGTCACAGAAATGACACATGAATTTTTCCCCCTAATTTAAAGGTATACATGAAAAACTAGTATTCAGCTTTGGGTTCTGGGATTCCCCAGGACCTGGGACGTGTGGGGACTGCTGTTTATATTTTTTGAAGGTAGAAGGCTCTGACCCTTTAGTGCAGAATCAGCAAAATCCTGGCCTACAGGCTGCTTCCACATTGTTCAACTGTTTTGTTGGCAGACGATGAAAATCTGAGAATTCCAGTTCCTCCTGAAAAATTGTAACATTTGGCCACAGTCAGCTGGACCTGAATGCTGGCTGCCCCTTTTTTGACAGATATGGGTTCGCTACAGTCCCTCTCTTTCTTTTGCTTCTTGCCAGCCACACCATCACCTGCCTCGGGCCCTGGGGTCATAACGGTTTATAAGTTCATGAAATAGGTACTTAGCTGAAACTGTTTGATGGAGAGTGGACAAATGATTCCATCATATTTTGGTCTCATTTGAAAAATCAAAACAAGAATGACCATAACTCTCCTCTCCTGGCCTTTCTCACCTCTCTTCTGAATTACTTGTGTTCCCCAGATCCTTCTTTCCCTGACCGATCAATCCCCATCTTTAGTCCTGGGACAACGCTGTCCTCTCTGGATCTCCCTCTGAGATAGCTCGTGCATTCTTGTGGTCCACTCGTTGACTCCTGGCTGATGACCCTATATTAGAGTTCTCCAGAGAGACAGACCAATAAGATACATATATTCATATATGTGAAAGGGGCTGTATTAGGACAATTGGTTCACACAATTACGGAGACAGAGAAGTTCCACACAGGCCGTCAGCAAGCTGGAGACCCTGGGATGCCAGTAGCATGGCTCAGTCTGAGTCTGAAAGCCTCAGAACCAGGAAAATCAATGGTATAACTCTCAGTCTGAGCCTGGGAGTGCTACTGGGGTAAGCCCTGGAACCCAAAGGCTGGGTGCCTGGAGTTCTGATGTCCAAGGACAGGAGAAGAGGAGTGTATTTCAGCTCCCAGAGATAGATTGACACATTTGTCTTTTCTCTGTTTTTGTTCTCTCTCAGGCCCCCAGACAATTGGATTGTGCCTGCCCACAGTGAAGGCAGATCGTCCCCACCTAGTCCACTCAAACTCACACGCTAATCTCTTCTGGAAACACCCCCACAGACACACCCCAAAATAATGCTTTACCGATTCCTTAATCCAGCCAAGTTGACATCTAGGTCCTCTCCTAGTATTAAACTTGGAGAGCAACAGAGACTTTACTGTGAGGCAGCTCAGATTCAAATCCTGGCCTACCTGGGTAATGCTGGGCACACACTAACCAACCCTGATCCTCCACACCTGTGTGATGGCAATAACATTACCTGTTATGCTGATGAGTGTAAGGATACCGTGGGCACTCAAGTGGAGGTGGGGGGAAAGCATTCCCTAGCAATATGGTGCCCTTCCGGGTTCTTCTCCACAGTAAACAAAGCCTGTCGGCGCCAACACCCAAGCCCACCCGCGCCAAACCTCAGCCAGTCACAAGTCAAGGCTCACCTCCTGCCCAGCCCCGTCCAATCAGCTACCACCTCGTCCACCCCGTATCCAAACCTGGAACGCAGCTCCCTATAAATGTACACGCAGTCCTTGAATAAAGCGGAACTTCTCTGGCGAACTGTTAGCCCGGGTCTTGCATGATTCCTTCATCCGTGTGCCCCTTCATTTGGTGCCAAAACCCAGGAAGGAGTTCATCCTGCGACAGGGGACTCCTTCCTTGGACCTCCTCGGACTCCTCCGTAACCCCCCAGGACTGACAGTCCGCCCTCGTCTATTTTCTCCAGCTCTGGCTTCCTTCACCCACCACCAGCTCATCCATTAGGTAAGCCCCCTTTTCCTTTTGTCAGGCTTGTAGATTATTTAGACCTTCACCCTAATAATATTCCCCTGGGCCCTGGAGGCTAAGCCCCCATTCCTCTCTCTTTCTCTCACTCCTTTTAACCTTCCTCCTACCGGGTCCAGGACCCCCGCAGTCTGGTAAACCCTAGCGTGCTAGGTCCCTCTGGCTTCCGGCATTTTTGCCTCTGGAAAGTGAGGGTCTAGGTGACGACCTACACCCCCTTCCTTCCTGAGTTCATCCTTGAACCCATCTCCTGGGAATGGCATGACTCATTGGGGACGCCCTCTGAGTTCCGTCCTTCTCATCCGGCTGGAGGGCTCGTTCTAATCCTCCTTTTAAACCTTCTCTCTCTCTAATCCTCTTCAGAATGGGAGCTTCTGCCTCCTCCCTCTGGGGTGATTCACCCTTACAATGTCTCTTAAACAACCTTACCACCCTATCCCTCAAGCCTGACATTAAACCCAAACTCTTCACTAAATTTTGCACACAAGATTGGCCTTATTGTCCCCTAGATAACCAAAATAAGTGACCCCCTGAGGGCACACTCGATCCCGACATTCTCCGGAACCTTCTTAACTACTGCCAGCACCTGAGAAAGTGGAAAGAGATTCCATATGTGGAGGCTTTCTGCCTGCTTGCCCAAAATCCCTCTCTCTGTCTCACCTGCTCTCTTTCCCAGGTTCTCCTCGCATCCAAACCCCCTTCATCCTCACTGCCTCCACTACCCCCTACTTCTGATAATTTTGACCCTGCAGATGAAACCCCCCCTTTCAGGTCTCCTTCTCCTGTAACTCCCTCTGCTTCCCAACCCCCTCAGTTAACTCCGCTCCATCCGCCTCCTGTGCCCGGCCGGCCGGCCGGCAAACAGCCCTGGTCTCCAGGGCAACCACCGTGAGGTGAGGGGCCACCTAGTCAGCCTGTTCTCCCTCCCGCCTCTTCCTCCCCTGTTTCTTTCAGCCCTGATTCACCACCATTTCCTGTCCCTCAACCCCCACAAGCAGCTCCGTCACCATCTTCTTTTCCTCCGTCGCCGTCTTTTGTCCAGCCATTTTCTAGCCCCACCTTACCGCCATCTTGTTCCCTGCTGACTCCTATTTCACCTGCTCTGGCGCCTTCCTTTAGTCCCCCTGTAACTCATTCCCAGGGACTCCTCCCTTCCTCTACCATGGCTCCTCTCTGCGAAGTAGCTGGTGCTGAGGGGGTCGTTAAGGTACATGTTCCCTTTTCATTAGCCGATCTCGCCCAGCTAGAAAGGAGATTGGGGTCCTTCACCACCGACCCCTCTACTTACATTAAAGAATTCCAATGGGTCCTTCAGACTTACAGTCTCACACATCATGACATCTATATGCTCCTGGCCAACACCCTCCTTCCCAAAGAATGTGACCGTGTCTGGGGCGCAGCTTGGGGCCATGTGGATGAAATCCACCGCACAAACCCTGCCCTCCCCGTTGGCCCCCAGGCAGTCCCTGAACAGGATCCACATTGGGATTACAACACGCCACAGGGAATTCAGGCCAGAGATCACTTTAGTTCTTGCCTCCTGGCTGGTCTTAAAAAGGCCGCTCGCAAAGTTGTTAATTTCCAAAAAGTCCAGGATGTTATCCAAAAAAAGGAAGAAACCCCATCCGAGTTCCTTAATCGCCTAACTCAGGCTCTCAAACAATACACCAACCTAGATCCCACCTCAGAAGATGGACGCCACGTCCTTTGACATACTTTTTGGCTCAATCCTACCCCGACATCAAGGCCAAACTAAAAAAACTGGAACAGGGCCCTGCTACTCCCCAGACTGAAATTTTATCAGTGGCCTTCAAGGTCTTTCATAATAGTGAGGATGAATGAGAACGGGAAAAGGAATGGCACAAGCAAAAGGCTGATCTGGCCAACCTCCAAATGCTGGCCAAAGTAATTACTCAGCCTTCTAAGTGCCCTTCCGGGCCCTCCACCTCCAAAACTCTCCCTGATGCCTGTTTTAAATGTGGCAAAG
This sequence comes from Galeopterus variegatus, assembly GCF_000696425.1. Lineage (NCBI taxonomy): Eukaryota > Metazoa > Chordata > Mammalia > Dermoptera > Cynocephalidae > Galeopterus > Galeopterus variegatus. The sequence continues at coordinate 282,534 of NW_007726842.1, forward strand.
AAGGTCATTGGTCAAGGCTCTGCCCATCACCCAGAAAGCCCACCAAGCCATGTCCTAAGTGCCAAGAAATGGGGCATTGGGGCTCCGACTGTCCACTCACCTGAAGGGGAGACTGGCCTAACAAGCCCCAGCCATCCTGGGTGCCTCAAGCACCTCTGGTGGGACTGGCTGAAGAGGAAGAATACTGACAGGGCCCTGGCTCCTTCCCGACCATGACCATCACAAAAAGCGAGCCCAGGGTAACTATTGTCGTAGATGGCTGACCCGTCTCCTTCCCCCTGGACACAGGAGCCACTTTCTCAGGGAGTTTCGGGGCCCAACCACACTTAACATTTCTCCTATAGTCGGGGTAGGAGGAAAACATATATACCCCAGCAGAACGCCTCCACTAACTTGCCATATTGAAGGCGTTCCTTCTCCTTTTTCCCACTCATTTCTAGTCATGCCTCAATGTGTCCTATTCCCTTATTGGGTCAAGACATTCTCGCTCGGCTACATGTCTTCATTTCCATATTTTCCCCGTCTCCTACAACCCCTTTCCTATTAGCACTCCTCCCCGAAAGCGATCAGAAAACATACCCTTCTCTATTATATCCTGTAAACCCTGGTGTGTAGGACACCATTACACCCTCCTCCGCACATTGTGTTCCTTTTACGATAAAACTAAAAGATCCCTCCAAGTATATAAATCAATCTCAGTACCCACTCAGCACCACAGCACTTCACGAACTCCAACCCATTGTCGAAGATCTTCTCAAAAAGGGATACCTTCGCCGCACCCACTCACCATTCAACACCCCCATCCTGGCAGTAAAAAAACCAAGCGGGTCTTACCAACTGGTTCAAGACCTCCACTTAATTAATGCTGCTGTTATTCCCATTCATCCTTTAACACCCAATCCCTATACTCTTTTGTCTCAGATCCCAGCTTCCACAACTCATTATTCAGTCCTAGACTTAAAAGATGCATTTTTCCATTCCCCTGGACCCCGCCTCCCAGGACATATTTGCCTTTACCTGGACTGACTCCAATACATGACACTCTGAACAACTTACCTGGACTGTCCTCCCCCAGGGATTCCAGGATAGCCCTCACCTCTTTGGCCAAGTGATGGCCCAAGACCTCAAACATTTTCACTCTTCCCACCCACAGTCAACTCTCCTACAGTACGTAGATGACCTTTTGCTCTGTAGTCCCTCTTGGGAACAATCGCAGGCTGACACCGCTTCCCTTCTTAATTTCCTGGCAGACAAAGGATATCGCATTTCACCTTCTAAAGCCCAAATATCCCTCACTGAAGTCACTTATCTAGGATTTGAATTATCTCCTTCTCGAAAGGCCATCACCCTTAATAGGAAGGAGCTTTTAAAGTCCCTACCTACTCCGAAAACTAAGGCAGAAATTCTATCCTTCTTAGGCCTAGTGGGATATTTTAGAGCATGGATCCAAAATTACTCTTTATTGGCCCGCCCACTAAATGCCCTTGTAAAAGGAGACCAAAATGGACCCCTATCATCTTCACCAGATAAGCCATTCCAAAAACTCTGCCAGACTCCGGTCGTGGCCCCTGCTTTACACCTGCCTGACCTCACTAAACCCTTCTCCCTTTACGTACATGAAAGGGACGGACAAGCCCTGGGTGTGTTAGGACAAACATCTGGCCCTTCCTTCGCCCCAATAGCATACTTGTCCAAACAACTAGATCCCACTGTCCGGGGCTGGGCTCCCTGCATTCGTGCCCTGGCTGCTGGGCATCTACTGCAAAAGGAGGCTTATAAGTTAACATTTGGTGCACCCTTAACCATACTCTCACCTCACCATCTAAAGAACCTTCTCAACTACAAAGCTCTACACTCCCTTTCCCCATCTAGGCTTTTAGGCTTGCTGTCCTCCTTCCTAGAAAATCCTGATATTACCTTCCTCCCGTGTTCACCTCTAAATCCTGCTACTCTTTTCCCTCTTCCCTATCCGCTCAACACCCCGGTCCATGACTGTCTGGAAGCCCTTCAAAATTTCATTCCTTGTCACTCCTCCATTTCCGAAGGCCCTCTGCCTGAGGCTGATTACACCTGGTTCACGGATGGGTCCTTGTTCAGGAGTGGGTTCAAACATTATGCAGGCTATGCCGTGGTCTCTTTAAACTCAATTATAG
>NW_007726842.1:284861-287473 GCF_000696425.1 Galeopterus variegatus
TATAGAAGCTCAGCCATTCCCATCCAGTACCACTAACCAACAAGCTGAACTCATTGCGGCCACTCGAGCCTGTGTACTGGCAGAAGACAAATCCCTTAACCTATACACAGATTCCAAATAAGTTTTCCACATACTTATATCTCATCCAGCAATCTGGAAAGAAAGAGGATTGCTCAACACCAAAGGCAATGCTATAACCAATTCTGCCTTAATAGACAAGCATCTTGAAGCCTCTTGGCTACCCAAACAATTAGGGGTCTCCCATTGCAAAGCACATCAAAAGGACAGCTCTCCCATAACTCAAGGTAACAGCTTAGCGGACAAAACGGTGCGATTGGTCGCCACAGAGGGCCATGACACCCCAGATGCAGCACTCCTTCCTCTCCTACCAGATACCACAGACAACCCTGCTCCAACACCAGATAATAAATCTTCTCTTTTTCATCTTCTTCATGATCTATTCCATCCAAACCCTCGAAGTTTAATGCTCTTCCTCCAAACCTTCTTTTCTCTAACTCCAGCCGATAAAACTCTCTTACAGAAAATCTCTCACGATTGCTCCATCTGCCAACGTACCAACCCCAACACTCCCTTAAAAGCCAAACCGTATCCCTCACATCAAGCTAGGGGTAATATCCCTGCCACAGACTGGCAGATCGATTTCACCCACATGCCTCCTGTTAAACATCAGCAATATCTTCTAGTAATGGTAGATACCTTTCCTGGGTGGATAGAGGCCTTCCCCACCACTAACAAGAAAGCCACCACTGTGGCTTCTGTACTCCTCTCCCAGATTATCCCAAGGTTTGGAATGCCCTCTTTCATACAAACAGACAATGGCTCAGAGTTCACCGCTCAAATAATACAAAATTTATCTCGAGCCCTCTCCCTCCCTTGGTATCTACACTGTCCTTACTGGCCCCAGGCCTCAGGAAAAGTTGAACACGCCAACAGGGCTCTAAAAGACATCCTTACTAAACTATCTCTGGAACTTCACCTTGACTGGACTCGCCTTTTACCCCTAGCCTTGTTTAGACTCAGGGTCCTCCCAAAGAAACCTTCAAACCTCTACCCTTTTGAAATTATGTATGGGAGGTCTCCTTTACCTCCAGGAATCATCCCTAAAGAAGAAACCATACCCTCCAATCTAGCTATCCCATTACTCTCCCATCTTCGAGCTGAACTCTGGAAACACCAGGATTGGCTATTGCCTAATCCTACCTCCTCCCAAAACACCTCCACAGTACACCCTGGGGATTTAGTATTCTACACCTCCCCAGAGCCACAAGGTCCTTTAACTCCTAAGTGGGAGGGCCCTTGCCCAGTCATTCTTTGCACTCCCACAGCTGCCAAGCTTTCCCTACCAAACAACCAAGTAACTCCATGGATCTACATTTCTAGGTTAAAACCCTGCTTCCCGGCTTCACCAGCAGATTCCACAGAACCTACGCTTACTCAAAGTTCAAGACACACCCTTTCAAGAAACTGAACTGTTTGCCTACACTCCTAATCCCTCTAACCCCCTCAAACTCCGTTTACCCTGACTCCCAAGTCTCCCTCCATTACAGGAACAATGACCACTCCCGTTAACATTATCCTGTTTCTCTTACTGTGCCTAGTAGGTGCCTCTAAATCCCTGTACGTTTGGCGGTTCACAGTGCGAGAAATTCTTACAGGGAAACAAGGGAAACAAGGTAAAACCACCACACTACTCCCTTCCATGGCAGACTGTTCTCCAGCTGGATGCCGAAGTCTCGTTACCATTCCCTTACAGGGAGTAAATTAATCCCTCAAGCCTCATACCCATATCTATGTTTTCTTTTTGATCAAACCAAAGATTATTGTCTCTGGTGGCCGGAAACTTATGGGGGATGCCCATACTGGTCGTGTCAGATTCATGATCTGAAGGTGCCACAATATATCAACCAAATCTTTCTGCAGGTTGGGAACAGGCGGGACAGGTACACATACCGATTATTCATTCATGACCCCTGGGACCTCAGGTGGGCTGGGGTAGTTGTTGGATCTTTCTACTGTGACGTCAGGGTCGGTTCTCTCCCCTGCAGACAATTTGAAATCTCCTGCACATATGTCCTCATAAAAATCCCGTTTCCTTATCTGCTGTACATACTCACATTTCTCAGCAAGAAAAAACCCTTTCTTCAGTTTTGGTGCAACGGAACCCTTTCCACCTTTATCTTTCCTAATATCTCCATCCCTTGCTACTTAGTCACGGTCGTTCCTAACTAACTTTATATTCCCACGCAGAGCTTTTCCACCTTTTCCATCCACCCCCAAGACAGCGTCAAGCCGTCTTTCTCCCAGTCCTAGTGGGAATGTCCTTAACAACATCAATTGTTGCAACAGGCCTGTCGGGCGGGGCCTTAGGACATACTTTATGGGCGGAACAAGACGTTAATAACAAACTACAAAAGGCCCTCACCTCCAGAGCTGAATCTCTATCTGCCTTACAAAGACAAATCACCTCCCTAGCTAAAATTACCCTACAAAACCGCCGCGCATTAGACCTCACGGCAGACAAGGGTGGCACTTGTATCTTCCTCCAGGAAGAATGTTGCTATTATATCAATGAATCAGGACTAGTAGAAACC